>NC_141049.1:38666362-38861362 GCF_041138505.1 Cibotium barometz | reverse complement strand
AGAGAAGGAGTGGAGATGGAGAAGAGCGTTGATAGTCTCTCTCTCTCAGCTTTTGGCGCACACGGTGGGGGGGGGGGGTCGGCGAAAATCGCCACCCCTCCCAAAAATCAGTTTTATAAGGTTTAAAAAACCTTAGTTTAAAAAGTTTTTTTTTAAAACTTTTAAAAATATATAAAACAAGAGTTTTTATTTCCAAAAAAAGGGCATTTCAAAAAAGCTTGGAAAAAAGCCCAAAAAAGAGAGGAAAATCCGAATTTAGAGAAAAAGAATTTCTCTAAAAATTTCTGGAATTTATTTTCTTGAAAACTCTTGGCTTTCCGCATTCCCAAGAAACCTTCTGGCTTTTCGAATTTCGGAAAAACTTTTGACCTTCCGTATTCCGAAAACTTTTGACCTTTCACATTCTGAATTTTTTTGTCTTTTATTGAATTGTAGTAACACGCATTCCAATCACCATATCCATGATCCACATGCAAATCATCAACACAAATCAACAGAATAACATTTTTATTAGTAAATATTAAAATTTACTTCAAAAAAATCAACAATAATTAAATAGAGATTGCTCTAATACCACTGTTAAAACCCTAAGATCTCTCTAGATAACTGTTATGCATAAACATGCATAAATCAGGCATAAACTCATCCACCCGACCACCCCCGAGCCCAAGGGATGCACACATGAATTATAAATGAAATACATCATACCTCTACCTTGATGTCCCATACCATCAAGAGGTATAACTCCAATCCAATAGCATGTAGCTATAGTGTGAAATGGTAGGTGAGTAGATATGGACCATTAGCCTAAGCCACCAAGCCCCCCAAGGCTCCCTTGAGTGTGCCCCATGCCCCTATTATACAGGAGGGTCCTCAAGTGACTCTTAACTCTCCATTTCCCATGTGTGACCCTTGGATGCCTAACCCTAACCTTAATCCTTAAGGTTAGTACTAACCCATGCTCCCATGCTCACAAGCCTAATGTGGGTTAGCCTCCTAGTATATGCACACATAATGTGCATATAACAAAGATGCAACTTGGTTTGCCATGTAGGAAAATTCTTAATGGAGAGCTTCTCAATAATGACACTTGATTTCTAAGACTCCATGGCTGGAAATAAGTGTAGGAATAGCAGAATAAGTATTGAACTGAGTTGGAGTAGGTACTTCAGTTGTCAGACAGCACCTCAGTGAAAGCACAAGCAAAAAAAAACATGAACAGTGGAGGCAAAAAAGACTTGTAGGAATAGGGCGTCAATGTTGAAGGCGGTCGCCATCAAAATTAGCATGAAATGGCACGCTGTTTGCTCAGGAAACCATGCTCAAAGTCAGCACGAAATGATACTCTGTTTGCCCAAGCTTTTTCATGCCATGAATAGGCTGGAAATGTTGCGCAGTGGGAGCTAAAGATGTAGACCACACTGATAGGAATGTCACAGAGGAAACGGGCATGACTAAAGCAAAGTATGGCGGGCAAATAAAGAGGGAAATGGCGGGCAGATTCAGCAGAGAATGGAGGGTGGAATCGTGAAGAACTTGTGGGTAGCTCGTTGTTGATGAAGAGCGATGACTTGTGGGCAGCAATCAGTGTCGATGACCAATGATTAGGGGAAGGGCAGCCTTCCAAGGAGAAAGAGAGAGAGAGGCTGACCGAGCCAGATGCTGACCCAACCATCATTATGGACATTTTGAGGGGGATCTGGTATTAACTAACCCATAAGATATCTTCTTTTATCCTTTGCATCCAATAGTCCTCAACATCCGTAGTTGGTGTCCTGTCTTACAAAATTCAAAAATTCTGGACAACAACAAGGTCGACAAACTCGACCTGTTTGTTCCAGATGACATACCAACAACACCAGCCAACTACGAGGTTGTGGCTCATACTTATCAATGGGTAATCAGTCACGGGTGGTTAGAAGTATATAATACTCACCAACATTTAAATCTTTATGGTTCTACCTTATATCACCCAGTGGGCATCCTTAAGCTTTATACTAATATCCATAAGCATTTAGAAGCTATGCTTACCAACATAAGCAATAATTTTGATGCAACTCACATAAATTACCCAGATGTGGGATAACGAAGAAATCCTTGAAATTCAAACCTTTTTCCAAGCTCATAAACCTAGCCACCCACCCCCTAGTTCGGGTCACGGTGAGGATGAGGATCCATCTTCTTTTTTCAAAAACACCTACCCTGTGTATACTAATATCTCCAATAGGCTTCTTGATCCCTATCCAAGCACGCCTCCTACTACTTCTTCACAAGCTAGATGCATCATCTACTCCTCCTTCTCCCACTAGAATTAGAATTTCCCACTAACACTCTCGCCCCCGAGGAGATATTGGCACCTGTTCCATCTCCACCAAGGCAACCTCAGGAGGTACGTAATCTGCCTCCAGTTGATAATGTTACACCTTACACTGACAATAATGTTTTGGATTCCATGACAGCTGCAGAATATGAAGAGTGCATACAACAAGGCAATCCAATGTTAAAGCTAGAGCTTATGTTCAAGGTGCTAATGTAGATTACCCCATTTGATCCTACCAGCAAGATTCTTCCAGAGGCATATTTTGTAGTCACCCCCACACGACAACATTATGTGTCGTAGCCTCTCTGGGGGGCCACTCGTCCTCCAGAATTAGAGGAATTATTGCCATTAAGTGGAGAGGGAACATTATGGGCCAATGTCGCAAAACACACAAGGATGGCAAACCCCCATCTCTCAGACTTGTTGGAAATTTGCCTGGTCACTTTCATGATCAGTTATTGTTACAGAAGATGGAGGAGGAAACATTCAGTGCATACCAAAGGTGGATACACCACCATCCACACGACTGAAGAGGCACCACAGCTACAGGATTTTGGAGTGCAACCTTCATGGAGAAAGGAATTTTTAACAGTAAAACTGAATACTGTAGCATTTACATGAGTGTGCTGCCAACATTACGAGTGGATCCACTCTACATGCCTATCAAGAGGAGGTGGACACCACTAGAGTTTCAAGCTGCAAAAGAAAGAGATTCTAATATCTGCTACAATTTTCCATTATTTAACCCAACAACATTTGCCAATATTCAAGCACAAAGACAACAACTGCTCAATTGGATCAGAGCTTGGCAAAAAATACCAGATCCTGCAATTTTAGCCAGTTTCATGTTCATGAAGTTATTAGTGGTTCTGATAGACCAACCTAGAGAACCTTATGATGGCTATAAAGCTCAGCATCTACAGTTTGACATGAACCAAGGGCCATCAGACAGAGGCATAATGCTATATTACGATCGTCTAAGATGTCTTCCAGGTTATATGCACATAACATTTGAAGACATGATTGACACCGGGTTTTGGAAGTCCCATTCGGCATTCTGACGCACACTCATAAAACTTCAGTCTTGCCGCAATTTCTATCGCATGAATTCGGTGACCACGTCTTCAAACCTCGGTAAGAGGTTCTCATGATAGAACCTACTTCAAGAAAGGGGGAATGTTAATCCCATGCAAGGAGCTTCGCCGACATTGTATAAGCATAGAAAATGATTGGTTGTGCTATAATCAAGAGTTGGCTCCTTTGCAAGATGTTCCCATAGACCTGGGTTCCACTTGGTTTCAAAGTAAAGAATCCAAGAAAATTATTCAAGCAAACATGCAACCTCAAATTTCGTTGGAGGAAACTTGGCATGGACAACCCCAATGGTTGCCAGGGCATGCTTCATATGTACCAGGTGGGGCTGCTTCTACATCTCGATAACTTTCTTACTATCCACCACCACCATGAGAACAAATGATCCCATACACTTATGGTATACCACATCCTAACATAACCAACCCATATCAGTATCCACATTGGAGGGGGCTCCATGACCCAACATAAACCAGCAAGATCATACAACTTCAAGTAGTGTTGGTGCCTCACATGGAATATGAGCCATAGAGATAACCATGTCATTGGTTTCCAAAAACATTTATTGTTGTTTTCCATGGATTTTGTATTCACGTCTCATGTATGGAAGTGACATTTATCAATATCTTGCAAAGTTTGAAATATGTCAATATCGAGAGAGAGAGAGAGAGAGAGAGAGAGAGAGAGAGAGAGAGAGAGAGAGATGTCCTATATGTTACATGTGAAATATCTTGCAAATGTGTGAAATGTGTTGGTATGTAAATGTGTCAATATTGAGAGAGAGAGAGAGAGAGAGAGAGAGAGAGAGAGAGAGAGACAGAGAGAGACAGAGAGAGTGAAAGAGAGTAGGGAACAAGATATGGCTCTAAAAGATAGTGCCCATGTGTTAAGATTTCAACCGCAGCCAATTTTGCAAGACTACTCGCTCGTGTAATTGCTCGCCAAAAAAGCACCCCTCTAGCACAAACTCCAAGAAGAGCTACATCGACACAAATAACAAGACTTGTGAGTTCTGTGGAAAGAACAATTATATTAGAGAGAAATGCTTCCTGAAGAGCAAGGTTCGAGCTTCCTTGTAGGAGAAGAAGAAGAAGCTGAAGAAGACTAGGAGGAGGAGACCTCATATGAGACCAACTATTTTGTTAATGAATGGACTTTCTAAAGAAGCCTAGGACCATGAACGTCATCTTTGACTACCCCATAGCATGGGCTTTCACATATGCTTTTGTTTATACTAGGAGGCAACCCACTATCTTCAAACCCATAGTGTGGTACCCACTATGTAAGTGGATATTTGTTGAGGGGGGATTTATTGGTAGACATAATACTCACAAAATATCCCTAGTCAACCATGTATGTAAGGTTCATGTGGTCTAAGGTTATTATCAAGTGTAACATTAGCACTTTACAGTTTCTCGTCCTAGAATTCACTAGGAATCCACAAGTTGTACTAGGAGCCAGGGGAGCATTAAATGCTAAGAATATGTTGACTTTTGGGCCTAGATTTAGGGGAGAGATTATAGGGAAGCATTAAGAATATGTTGACTTTTTGGCCTAGATTCAAGGGAGAGATTATAGGAGATGATTGAGGAGTGGATTTGCATCATCCTTGATGCAGATCCACTCCTTAATGTCACATGCTTTGTACTTTGCCTTTTTAAGAGGCACTTCCTCATTGATGAAAGACACTTCATTCTCATGTATCCATGATGTGGTTATGCTAATCAAGATTCCCATGTTATGTGCTTAACCCTAATCTCTCTTCATTATGTTATTCCTTGATGCATATGAACCACCATGATTACCAATAGAGATTAAATGTCTTGACCTCACAAGCCTTCACATGAGTTGCACATGGATTTCTCCACCAATGCTTTCTAGTAAAGTCCACTTCTACAAAGAGCACTTCCTACATGTTTATGAGGATGAATTCATTTGTGAGCCGCCATGGATACCTTCATAGGAACATGTGAGAGCCAATGGGATGCTTCCCAAACCTCCATTATAGGTAGCTAGTTATTCTATTTAATTATTTTTTCACATGCATCAATACTTTCATAGAGTTATTGTACTATTCTTTCATCTCATCTCTCTCTCTCTCTCTCTCTCTCTCTCTCTCTCTCTCTCTCTCTCTCTCTCTCTCTCTCTCATGCCCTTATAGATAAATCATTTTCTTGTTTATTAATAAAACATTCAATGTGTTATTGTTTTAGCATGTTCCATGTGCCCCCTCCCTCTTTGTGTAGAGGCACTTGCTAAAAAATAAATTTTGAATATTTAGAAAAACTCCCCCCAATGCGCTATACATAGACACCCAGGAGAAGAAGCACCTACTCAAACAAATGCAACCTCCCTCCTTTAAAGGGGAAGGTTCAAAAATTGAGAAGGATGTTGAGGTATGGATTGAAGCAATGGTGGACGATTACTTCTCCTAGTACTAGAGCTGTGAACCAATCCATGCTTGCATGGTTTCACGCCTCAATGGGGTCGATAAGTTCTAGTGGAAGCAATGGTACCATAATAAGGAAGTTATCAAAAACACTCCCAAACCTGGGATGACATTAAACAAGTTGTAAAGGAGCGGTATCTTCCTCCATCTCATGACTCTATCAAGATGAATGAGTTCTTTAGCCTCAAGCAGCTCAGCTTAACACTGGAGGAGTCACCTACTCTAAGTTCATCACTCTTCGAAAATATGCCCCTACCTCCTAGCAGGTAGCCCGCTTCTACCAAGGCTTGAATGAGCCTTTGGATTCCCACCTTGAAACAATGAGGCCGATTACATTGCAAGATACTCTCATACGAGCCAAAAATCTTATGAAAGAGCTCAAGTTTGGAAAAGCTAGGCCCAAAAGAGATCTCACCCCCTGACTCAAACCCTAAGGACTAGTCTTACAAGAAGCCCCAATGAAATGCTCCCAACTACAACCGAGGTTGGCCAACCCACCTCTTTGTTCCCTGCACATATACTGCTTCTACTAGAGAGGCCCTTGTGTGTTTCCATTGCAATTAGCCCAAACACTTTAAAGCGAATTTCCCCAAGCTTGCAATATCCCTTCCTTAAAGTGGTCAAGCAAATCAGGGCCGTGGAAACCCCATCCTCCAAAGTGTAAGAGATGGTGGACATGGCAAAGGTCGCAGAGCACAGTTGCCCATGCTTGTGTTTTAAATAAATAAACAACTTTGGAAATGGCCGAAGAAGAGCATGCCACCATCCATGCGGCGATAGAGCATTAAGGTCCCAACGAGAAATTTGTTGTTATTCAAACCCCAACTGCTCATGGTAAGCCATTCTAGCTTTTGATTGATTGCGGCACTACCCATTAATTTCTTTCTCCAAGTTGTTTAAGCAAATTAAACCTAGATCAAAAACCAACTAGGAAAATGGTTGTAGAGCTAGCTAATGAAAAGGAAGTAGTATCTCACCCACTCTGTAGGAAATCTTGATTTTGAATTGAATAGTGAATAAACTCATGGCCATTTTAGAGTCCTAGCATTAGGAATTTATGATGGGATCCTTGACATGGACTAGTTAGTCGTAAATAATGCTAGTATTCACGGTGGTAACCAGGGGAGTATCACTTTTAAAAACGAGCATGGCGGCTAAGTAGTACTAGTTTAGGAGAAGATAGGCAAACCCAAGTCTAGGATAGTCAAAGCAAAACATCTTCTCAAGGAAGTACGTAAGGGACAACAAGTTTTCCTTGTCCATTAGGACTTGTTTGGGGTTTTCTTGGGCCCTTTTATTTGGACACTTAGTGAAATGCTTAAAATGCTAATCAAGCTTTGACCAAGCTAGTGGCCTAGGCCTGAAAATGCATTTTTCCTTTTCTACAAAAAAGAAAATAGGCCTAAAGGTAATCTAATCATTAGATCTTCTGTCCTTGGGAAGGAATATGGACCTAAATGCCTTTTTGTCTTGTAGTGAAGTACCTTTCACAAAGAATGTTTGAAAATTTTCGTCACTTTGTTCCCTCCCTTTTTGGAGGTGCTGCAGATCCCACTCTCTCTCTACACTCTCTCTCTAAAACGCGTTTAGGGTGTTTTACTTGGGTAAGGGCTTCTTTTTCTCTCTCTAGGAGCCATGGCCTGCAGATCTGGACCTCCTACTCCATCATCCTCTCCACCAGCTCTCATGGAAGAGCTCACCATCCCCTCTTGTGAAGGTACAGATCTACACATCCTTGCAAGCTGAAGCTCTCCATCTCCATCACTAGCAAGCTCTCCATATCTATCATCCTCTCCACCAGCTCTCATGGAAGAGCTCACCATCCCCTCCTGTGAAGGTACAGATCTACACATCCTTGCAAGCTGAAGCTCTCCATCTCCATCACTAGCAAGCTCTCCATATCTATCTCCTCAAGGCCTCCATTTCTCTATATCCATCTGCATCTCCTCCACCTCCATCTCCATCACCATCTCCATCTTCATCTCCTCCATCACCATCCACATTTCCATCCTCCACCTCCATCCTCCATCTCCATCATCTCCATCACCATCCACATTTCCATCTCTGTATCCATCTACATCTCCATCTCCATCACCATCCAGATTTCCATCTCTGTATCCATCTACATCTCCATCTCCATTTGCTAGGTACAATGGCTCTACAGGACATCACCAACAAGCAATCAAAGTTTCGCTTGCACGTGGACTTAGACGAGGAGTATGCCACAATGCGAAGTAATCGAACGAAGGGATGTATTCCTGCTGAGGTGCTACGACTTCAAGGTGCAAAAGCCATTGATCTTTGGACTGATGGAAGCATTTATCCCCTTGATCCACAGACTGGTGCACCTCCCCCTTTTCGTAATATCACGCAGGTCGTACGCTTCTTGGGTGATGGTTATAATGGTTTCTTAGGGTACTGTCAGAGGCTCTATTCTTTGTACTTGCAGGAACTCTCAAATCAAAATCACCTCAGGAAGCTTCTAAAATTATGCAAGGCAGAAAAGGAAGAATGTGCGTCAACTTTCATGGCCACAAAAGAACATATGCTGGCTCGAGTCAAGGATCTAGAGAAGGAGGATGCAGAGCAGAAGATGAAGCTTGATAAAGGTGTGGAAAGGAGGGATCGAGCTATAGAGAACTATCTCCGTCTTCGAAACTCAACTCGGAACCTTCGCCGACGTGTCGATCATTTCACTCACCTCCCCGTGGGATATAATGCAAGGCAGCGAAAGCGCAAGCCTCTGAGTCTTCTTTCCAAAGATGGGGGGGCTCGCAAGCGACGTGTGCGTCAAACAAGGTAATCACAGCTTCAAAACTAGCATTACATTCCTTTTTCATATAGTTATGTCATTGACTCTGAACTATGTGATGTCCAGGGAATGTGCTAAAGCAATATTAGGTTGTTCCAATACTGAGGAGTCTATCCTTGAGCACATTATTCCAGAGCAGAAAGTAATCAATATGATAACCAATCCAGTAAATGGTGCGTTGCGTGACAGGATTCAAAAGTATTTTCTCAAGGAATTCGAGCAAATTGTCAGTCCCATTGACATGCTCACTGTGTGCGACACAGCAGGTATCAGTGATAAGGGATACAGGGCTTTGTATACTTGCATCACAGCACGTCTACGAGGCAAAGGAATGACACGATCTATACTTCCAACACCATACAGTATAGTTATGGCAAGGAAGTCAGCAAACAACAATATTGCCGACTTGCTAGGCGGCTACAGATGGGTGGATGGTAGCATGCCAATGTCAAATTCAAAAGATTTTGCTTACAACAAGTTTAACAATGTTTACGTCGAGGTGGAGGCGCTTCAACGAGCTATGATTCAGTTTTATGATATGACATTAGAGGAGACGGATGGAAAGGCTATATTTGTCCTCAAATTGGATGAATGTCAGGTTGTAAAGGGCCAAAGGGTGGAAGGCGAAAGAGAAGGGTGCAATGCGTCAATGGCACGTGAAAGAGCGAGGCAATGGCACAGTGGTCGACTAAGAAATGGCCGTGTGTGGTTACCCACCCAATAATTCTTGTTCGCCACTTTTTGGCGCGTTCATTTTGTAAATTGACTTTTTTGTAATTTTGGCCTCCTATAAATATCAATGAGTTTTATAGTCATTTTTAAAAGTCTTGACTTGTGAGCTCTCTCTCTTCCTCTCCCCTTGACTCTCTCGCGCGCGCTCTCTCTCTCTCTCTCGCTCGTGCAGTAATATCTCACGCACATGGAGCCCCCAAATGATCCTCCCTCCAATACGCAGGATGACATTTTCAAAGACCTTGGGCCCTTACCGGTGGCACATAGAACTGCAATCCCAAACATTTACCCACAAGTCCAAGTGGATCTGGAAGCTGAGCGTGTGAGGCTTGAGCGAGAGGCCCAAGAGGCCCAAGAAGCCCAAGAAGCGAAGAGATTACACAAAGAAGCAGAGGACATGGAGGCAGCTGAGAGAGCAAGAAAAGAAGCCGAAGAGACGGTCAGAACTCAAGAGGACGAGGCAGCAAAGAAAGCACAGGAGGATGAGGCTGCCAAGAAGGAGGAAGAAGACGAGGCAGTTAGGAAGGCGGAGGCAGATAAGAAGGCTGTAGAAGAAGCTCAGGCCGCCGCAAGCAACAAGAGAAGAATAGCATTCTTTGCTGCGGAGGAGGATTGGCTTAACAGAAAAGCTCACGGATTTGTTGCTGACCTGCGAATGGCCGGATACGAAGATGACACAATTTTGGAAGCGGCCATACAAAGTCTTTGAGCAGAATATACAAAGAGGAGAAATGAAGACACAGTAGAAAGGGAGCACCTGCCGAGCAATAGGATTGTCAATGCAATGCTAGACAGAGTCTTGGCTCGTGCACTTGGTAAAGGAAAGAGAAAACTCTCAGCTGAGGAAGTAGAAAATAAGAGACAGAAGCTTGAACGAGAAGCCAGGGCAGCAAACACACGGAGGCTTCGTGAGGAAAAAGACAGGAAAGATGAAGAGGAGCGAGTAAGGAAGGAGGCAGAGCAGCGAGCAGCTCCGAAGACTCCATCTGCAAAGACAAAGAAAACTCCAACACCTGCAAAGGCTAAGAAGGGAAAAACCATTCCTAAACGCTCAAAAATCCCTTCCGATAACTTCCAAGAGCAGCGACAGAAGTTTAAAAATGACACGCCAGCTTGGACTCGCCACGCGCAAGCACCACCGCCCCCAACAACGCAGAAGAAGCAAAGGTGGAGACCAGGGACAGTTGCCCTTAGAGAAATTCGCAAATATCAAAAGACCTGCACACCAATTATTCCAAAGGCACCTTTTGGGCGTCTCGTCAAAGAGATTATCCACGACCAGCACCGGGATGTCAATCGTGTGCAAGCGGCGGCACTAGGCGCTCTGCAACAAGGTGCCGAGGATATTTTGGTTTCGCTTTTCCAAGACGCGGTTTTGTGCATGGTGCATGCAAAACGTGTCACTTTGAAGCCATCTGATCTTCATCTAGCTAGGCGTATCCGTGGAGAGGAAGCTCTCTTTCACTAGATAGGGGAAGCCTTGTAATGCAACAAACCGTGTTTTGTAATCTCAATTTGATTAATGAAAAACCATGTCTATTTTCAAAAAAGTTATTTTCTATTGCAAGTGATTGTTGTCTTGTCAAGGTAATTGTAGTCTTTTGCATGTAATTGTTGTCGCTATGTACATTCGACCTCATGTGAACGCTCGTCTGCCACCGCCCGTCCGACTTTGGCTCGACTCGACGGGCCAATTTCTCCCGCGTATGGCCCCAGAAGGGTATATCAGCTGTGCGGGGTGCGCCGGGGCCGAGGGGGGGGGCCGGTGGTCGCTCCGTGGAGCCTGTGTGCCACGGAGCGACTTTTGGCTGTTTGACCTGGGGGCCGAGGGGGGGGGCCGGTGGTCGCTCCGTGGAGCCTGTGTGCCACGGAGCGACTTTTGGCTGTTTGACCTGGTCAAACAGCCAAAAGTCGCTCCGTGGCACACAGGCTCCACGGAGCGACCACCGGCCCCCCCCCTCGGCCCCGGCGCACCCCGCACAGCTGATATACCCTTCTGGGGCCATACGCGGGAGAAATTGGCCCGTCGAGTCGAGCCAAAGTCGGACGGGCGGTGGCAGACGAGCGTTCGCAAAAATTGATTGAAACATCATAACAGGACACGACAACAACATATAAACACATCAAGAAGATAAAACTTAAAATCAGCTCGAAAAACATCTTGATGTCATTAATTGTTTGATTTTCACAGACGAGCGTTCACAAAAATTGATTGAAACATCATGACAGGACACGACAACAACATATAAACACATCAAGAAGATAAAACTTAAAATCAGCTCGAAAAACATCTTGATGTCATTAATTGTTTGATTTTCACAGAAGGCAAATGATTACATTGGATCTAGCCAACTCGCTTGATGAGCTTGGTGAAAGCCTCGTGGGTGAGAGTCTTTACTGATGGTTTGTCACCAATGCGTTCGGCTATCTCTTTGGCATCAGTGATGCCTTGTCCAAGGCTAAGGCCACAAAATCCTAGGAAAGACCCTGCACCTTTATCACCAAAGCTATAGATAGCTGCTTCCCTATTTACAAGAATACATTTATGGGCATTTTGGGCTATAGGGGCTTCAGACAGGACGGCGCTTAGGGCTCTGCACTTCAAAAATTCAGCTTGCGCATCATTTGAAAAGTCGTTGTGAATTACGCGAAGCATCTCGGCATTGAAGCTCGGGATGTAGTGCCATAGCGCAGCATCTTTCCCCTCCACCTCCTTTCGTGCTCCACCCTTTCGGCTTGCGAACCAGTCCATTTCTCTTGCGGTCTACAAAGTAGATAGAAGAATGAGTTGACTTCAAAAAATTACAAATTAAGAAGGGAAGAAATTGGGTGTACTACCTCAGTGGCATCATCATGATCCGCAAGGTCTGCATCACTAATATTGATGCTCCCGAGGCTGACAGAATCCGAAATGGCAAGCGGCTTGTGAGGGGCAAAGCTAGTTTCTGGCACACTCTCGTAGAAATCCTTGCACTGGGATATTTGTACAAGAGTCTCTGCCACAAGGGACTCTATTGAGACATGATTTTCCGGGAGCGCAAGCACCTTTGTGACATCTGCGGAACTGAAGTCAATGTGGATGTCATCATCTTTGGACGGCTGTTGTGTGTCTCGCATGCCCGCGTACATAGCAATGACTGAGAGAGTTTCATCCTGGTGTAGCCCAAGGACATGGGCGATGTCATCCAAAAATAAGAACTCTACACCTTCTACTATGATGGGGTGTAGAGTTCGCACTTCGAGCTCTGGAACTTCATCCATGACATCGTCCCCTTCGATGTCCCGTTTCACAGCCTCAGCTTGCGGCTCTTCCGCCAGAGTCACAAGTGCAAGAGATGCTTCTTGCACTGGGGTGACAATCTCTTCCTTTGGGTCAGCTTCCTTGATCAAGAGATAAGGTGTGGCTTTCTTTGGAGGAGTGGCCTTCCTCTTTCCCTTGCTTTTCTCTGTTCCCTCTAAGATCAGGAGGGCAAGAGTCATGTCCCACCTCAAAAAACTTGTGCCAATGTTGCCCATTCCAAGACCTACGAGGTTATCTTCTTCCTCCTCCCTTAGATATGCGCTACTAAGGCCTTTGAGGAATCTTGCAAGCCTAAACCTGAAATTTTTGTCCGCTTTGTAGGTATGCTTGATAAGATCCACAGGCACCCAAGTTCCCTCCTCGTCTTCAAAGTTGACACAATATTCAGCCATGTATGTGTCCATGTAGCTAGTGAACGCCCCAAACACGTCATTATGGAGTTCGGCGGTGCCTTCCATGTCAATAGATGTCTGAAAGATGGGTGCAAGCTTCTCGATCAAGTGATCGAGGTCAAGCTTGTGCAATTGAGATAGGAGAGCTTGGGCGGGGGTGGCCATGCTTGAGTAGCGAAGAAGGCGAGGGGACCGCAAAGATGCCGAGAGTGAGGAGATGAACTCAAAGTGGCCAAAAGTGACTTATAAAGAGGTCTTTAAAAATTTTTTTATGTTTAAAAACTCACTTAAAACCTCCAAAAAAATAAAAACACGCGACAAAACTTAAAAGTGCACAAAATTGAACGCAAATTGCGAGTAGCCAAAATTGTTTTGAATTAATCTCTCAAAATCTGTTACATAGCTTGCTTGATATGGATACATCTGGGGAAGGGAATGCTTTTACAAAAGTAAGATGCCTCTTTCCTCTTACGTAGAGGTGTGTTATCAATCACAAATGAAAAGTCACCTTTCAGTGCAAACCTAAGGCCTAAGTACTCCCTTAGGTTCGCCATATTCCAATCAGCATTTACTACGATATCCCACACATCAGCTTGCGTGCTAACATGTACATCAAGCTGTTCTGCATCGTTGATGTCCGAATCGAGTGCTTGCCATTCGCCTCCAGTCAGCTTCCAACGTCTGTAAGGAAAGATAATAGAGAGTTGTTGCTTTCCAAGCTGGTACCGAACGACCATCTTCTCCGACACCACCATGCACTTTATCTTGTCACCCTGATGTTGAATAACCTTCAAATCCCACGAAGGTGGCAAAAAGGCACTCATTACTGTGCCTCCCTTTGCAATCCACATTGTAGGAGTCCGGTGAACATCAGCCTCCTTGAACAAAAACACAAACAAATGTAAAGGCATGAAGAACGTGAGAGTCGCACGATGTGACCCATAGGTGCACTTCATTGCATTGCACACATCAATCTCAATCCGACGTCTGGTTAGTGCAACCAAAGTATTGTCGGGCTTTGGCCAATCATGGTCCATGAGACTTGGTGTAGGGAGCCTCCGTAGAGTCCCAGAACCATCTCTTGACGTGGGTACAATATACTCTGCATGAAAGAAGAAAACTGAGCGCTCTAAAAGCTCTGATGTTGAACAACCAGTATATAGTAGCTTGCCGATTTCAAAGTGATGCGCCTCAAAGGTTCCAGAAAGGGCCTCTAAAGGCTCCCATTCCACAAATGTCGACGGAAAGATGTCTGCACAGAACATTACAAGAACACACTTGAAAAAATCAAGCTTCCGTAACATGAAATGATATTAGCATGTCTCAGTGCAGCCCATAAAACAAGAAGCACAAATAAAACTTACAATTTGCAGGAAAGCGTTTGTGATTGGCATTGTCAACACGGAGTTGCGATGCCTTGTAGACGTGTTGGATCATCACCTGCTTGCTTCCGTCAGCCCCCTGCTTGAGATCCACTATGCGACCCTTCCAATGGTGTGACTTTAACCCTATGTATCTGCGAGAGACTTTGTGGGCTCCCCTTGTGCTTGGACGCATCGTCACCCACATTCCTTTTGCAAAGGTGCTTGTAACCCACAAGCCAGTGTCGTCTTGTTCGTTGCTGCTGCTAAAGGACTCCACCCTTGAACGAGGTCGGCGACTCATTGTGCTTGGCTAACCGACTAAGCTAAATGCTATGAAGTTGTAGGTGTGTGAGAAGATCTCTGCAACCTAATGCTAGCAGAGCATATAAGCTGGCAAGAGGAGTCAAGAATGTGTATAAGCTAGCAAGAGGAGAGTGAAGAATGTGTGCAAGCAAGAGAGGATGGACTTGATGGGGAAAAAAGGACTGTTTTCCAAGCTTTCCATAGCCAAGAAGATCTCTGCAACCTAATGCTAGCAGAGCATATAAGCTGGCAAGAGGAGTCAAGAATGTGTATAAGCTAGCAAGAGGAGAGTGAAGAATGTGTGCAAGCAAGAGAGGATGGACTTGATGGGGGAAAAAGTGGACTGTTTTCCAAGCTTTCCATAGCCAAGAAGGCACAGAAAGATAGATCTAACTTTAGGAGGGAAGGGGAAGGCAGAATGGGGAGGGAGGAGGCCAAAAAAGATTCTTTTAGTTAGAGAGAGACTCAAAACCGAATTGCTAGTTTTAGAGAGAGGAAGAGGGAGTGGGGAGAGGGAAAAGTAGCTTTAAATGAGGGATAATGATGGGGGGGCGTTTCTGGCCCTAGCCCACTTTTTGAGGTGGGGTCATTTATGCCAGTTTGAGCTGTCTTTATTAAAAAAAGGTGGGAAATCTGATTTTATTGAAAGATTTTGCATTTTCAGCCCAATTTCTTTAAAAAAAAAACGTATGATTCAAGTTTGACCCCTACATATTAGGGGCAGGGAAACCCAACATTTTTCTCCACATGGCCTTCTCCCATTGCACCATTCCTTAATGACTGTCATTAGGCTTGGGGCAAATTAAAGGGCCCAAGAAGACCCCAAACAAGTCCTAATGAAGCTCAACAAGGCTGCTGAACCCAGTAAAGAATTAGAACCCTCTTGGCTCCAAGAATTCTCTGACATATTTCCTGATGAGCGTACATGACTACCACCCCCGCGAGAAGTTGACCATGAAATCGAGCTAATTCTTGGTGCTCAACTTTTCTCCAAAAGACCCTATTGCCTATAAGCTACAGCTCCCAGCCCATGTTAAGATCTACAATGTATTCCATGTAAGCTTGCTGAAGTCTTATGTACCCAGTCTTGATCATATTCTTGATGATGAGAAAGTTGTAATCCCAACTTAAGGAGTCCTTGAGTTGCAACCTAGTAGAATCATAGGCTCTAGAGAAAGAGGCAACTCTGTAATCAAACCCTTACAGAACATCTAGTGCAATGGAAAGACTATGTACTTGGGAAGACAATGTACTTGGGAAGATGAAGCTACACTCTTAAGAGATTACCCCGAATTCATAAGGACATCTTGATTTATTTAAGTGGAGAAGGATGTAACATGCCCTTGTTCAATAATAATATATGTCCATTTACTAGAGATGAAATTATGGTCCTTTTTACAGTGCAAAAATCATCATTTTAATAATTGAGCTATTTCTACTTGGAATCTTAAAATTTTCAGTCCAAATTTGAAATTTGCGTGCAATTTTAGCCTATTGTAGGATTCTACAGCACTCAAAATAGACACTGAAATAAGCCTCTACGTAAATTTTTAGTTAAATTATAGTAAACTTCCAACCTTAATAAATGCATGCCTAGGTGTCCGATTGATGAAAAAACTACACCCCTGCGAAGACCAGGAAAATACCCCATATAGTTTCATCGGAAAAAAATTTGGTAGTAGCCGTCACATCAGACACACTGACATGCATATCAAGGCCAGTGCCCCAAAAAGGAGTCTCCACCCCAAAAGATGCCTACTTGGGAAGTGTGCATCAAAGGACCTTACCCTAGACCATACACATACCAAGGCTCCCACACAGACCAAAAACCAACCAACCTAGCGTATGGTCTCCCCTGGTCTTGCCACCTAGACCCATGCGACCACTGCACTGGAAGGCCCATGCGTACTCCACCTTTAGCTCGCTTACAGGCACCACCCTTTTTACAAGCTCATGCAACCAGAGACCGGTGTACTTTCATGTACACCATCCTTTCCACCCCTCTTTTCTCTCTCCTTACCCGTACTAGACCCTATATAAACAACCTCCCAGCCCCAGCACCCCCCTCTATGCCCCCAATAGCCAACTCTCTGAGCGGAGGCTCTCCCCGATAGCCCTCTGCAGCCAAGTTCCTAGCAAGCCCTTTTCAAACCAAGCTCCCAGTGGCCTCTGTATGTAAGCCTCCACCAGCCATCTCCCTTGTGCTATGGAGGGAGTGTTCCACACCTCTCCCTCGTGTGAATAGACTCAATGGGGAACCCTCCTCCTCCCCCCTCTATTCCTGGTTGACACTTAAGGACAATCTACTTTCCCCCCCCCATAAAGCAAGCACACTCTAGCTCTAAGAGGTGGTTTCCATGTGAGTCTTTTACTCATAAAGTGAGCAAACGGACTCCAGATTGTGATCTATTCAGATCGTCTCAGCAGCCATGCCTTGCATAGATGGAAAAAAAGGTATTACTTCTAAGAATCAAGAATAGACATTTCCCAAGATAGGTTGATCACTGTATGGGTGATTCAATTTTAAGAACCATTTAGGAGACCACGCTCCCCCTATGAGATAGAGCTAGGTTTTACCTAGTAATTGTATCCTCGTATCTCTATATGGTCATGGTGTCGATGACTAGGAAATTCTTTCAAAGACTTAGTAGACTATCTTAAGGATTCCCCATTTTAGATTGGGGACCTTACAGGCGCAATCTATACAAGACTAAAAAAAAATACAATTTCCCATAGTTAAGGGACCCACAACTATAGGAAACCCTCTAGTCGGCCAAAAAAAAAAGTGCATACACAACCTTCCCCAAAGTGTTCAGAACTGTCTGAAACCCACTTTGGACAAGTTTCTTTAACACCCAAAAAAATAAAAAAAATTGGCCATTTAATTCCTTTAACCCTGACCAACCTCCTTAAGCTACATGCACTTACGATTTGGACGTGTATTAGAGGCCTATTTAGATGATAGTGCATCTATTCAGCTAGGTGTGTACCATCCTATACTAGCTCAATAGACACACTATCATCTATTTAGACAATAGTGCATCTATTGAGCTAGGTGCCTACAAGTCTACACTAGGATTTGGACCTTCAGTTGGAACCCAAATAGCATTATACAAGGACCTGCAATAGGCTCCAATGAGACTTGGTTTGACTTTGAGACAATGGAAGGATCATCGGTCCCAAGAAGTGAGAACCCTAAAACTAGGCCTCACTAGCCCAGCCAGCTACCAGTCTTTTTGACCATGTGGCTAGCTACCTCAGAGTTTTGACCTCATCTTCTACCTCTGAACCAAACCTTATTACATTACTGACCATATGATGGAGGAGTGGAGGTAAAATCTAGAGAGACACCTACTGTAGTCTCGTCGTACAAGTCGGGAGCATTCACGTTGATATCCATATCCATGCACGTTCATCAAGTGCTTATGCATGAGGACAAAACATTAGAAGAAGTGTAAGAAGTAGAGGCACTAATCAAGGCTACTAGAGCCAAAGAAAAAGAGACTTTGCAATTGGCACAACAACGATTAGCAGCCCAAACAGCTCAATATACCCAAAGCCAGCCAAGACCACACAAGTAATGGCCAACAGTCTAGACATACGTAATAACATTGCATCTACCTCAAGGAAAGAACTAGGCGAGCAAGTTTTGGACCCAACGTATTCATACAGAAGACTGGGAGTATGATGGCAACAAAAACCCTTGTGGATTTAGGCGAGATTTAGGCATAGCTCAAATCTATAATGTTAGTTGAGAAGAGATTCTCTAATCAATCTCTAGGGACTCAATGGATAAGGAATGCTTACAAGGCATCTTTAATTGCATACATAGGATCATCAAACATGAAAGCATCCGAAGACCTATGATGCAAGTCGGGAGGACAACCAAAGCAAGAGTGCCCACAAAATGAGCGAAATAGTTGCACCCCCTATGAGCCTAATAGATCCTCCATTTGTAGTATTACCTAGCTATACCATGGACCTTCTCTCCCTAAAGACCATGTAGGGACTCAAGAGCATGCTAGCATTGCTAGTGCATAGCATGATTGAGTGGTAACTAACAAATCATTATTACCTCTGAGCCGTAGGCCCACCACCACGGTAGAAGCCACCCCCACTTTCCACATAGTCCTCCCTGTACTTGGCACATATACTATGGCCATTCTTAGAGGATCATCAATTTCACATCCAGCATTCATCACGTCTTATTCTAGTGCACCCATGACACATCCATTTCCTAGAGTAGTGTGCTACCAACTCCTGTTGTGAGGCCAACTGCACTTAATGCCCACATGACTGCAGCACCTATTGGGGCACTAGAAGGACACACTCCTTATGTTGCATATCCGATCCACCTAGATTTAGACCAATGTATCCTTATCATGCAGTGCCGTGTGTTATACCTATCATGCCAGCACTAGCTCCACCCACACAACCAATTGCTTTTGCATAAGCCGTGGGAAGAGGGGTAGCTGAGAGCATAGCACCTACTTATGAGGGATGGTAGTCAACATAGCACCTACTTATGAGGGATGGTAACATAGCTATGGAAAAGCCGCCCAAATAGCTAAGCTAACTCATAGATTCACTGGAAATGATGATCCTAAGAACATCTAGAGGTATTTGATCAAGTGTGTGAGGCCCTAGGAGAACAAAATGAGGTTTCCAAGACTAATGCCTTTAGTCTAATATTAGACGGTAAGGCTAGGGATTGGTACATAACTCTCAGGGTCGAGGAACATTTGAACTTCACTGTTCTTAGGAGATTGTTCTTAAAGTAATTTTTGCATGAAGAATCTTATGGGGTATAGCTTCATAGCTACACAAAGAAGAGAGAGAAGGAGAGGAGTCGGTATAAGATTTCATTATTCCACTCAAGCATTTGAACTCCCATTGCCTTCCGCATGAACGCTATTCAAATAATCAACTACTTGATAGATTCATCCATGGTGGGCTTAAACATGAGCTCATCTATAATGGCTTAGTCCTTTGAGGGATCACTACATGGGATGAAGTCCTTAGAGGGATAACTATATGGGATGAAGTCACAGTAAATGCCATCTAATTAGAAGATAATTTGATATTCAAGGGTGGATTCTAAATCTATTACTTCCGGAGTCATTGGACATAGCACTTCTACCATCAAACCTATTGCTAAAGATAACACTTTAACAAAGATGAATTTCATAGACTTCATGAAAACACTCCAAGAGAGGATGAACGCAAATAAAGCTCCTGAAAATGTACATGTGTACCCAAGGAGAGAGCTTCAATGGTGCTCTGCTCAATCTACTGATAAGGGCATTTGACCAATGAGTGTCCAGTCTTAAAGACACGCTATAATTGGAATTTAATTTTTGTGGATGTTATGGTCATGAGGCTTCAAAGTGTCACACACATGTTTATAAACCCTTGCTAATGCTTCTAGACAGCAGCAGTTAGCTTTACCAATTCCATCATAGCCACAAGCCATATTGCCTACTACAACACCTCAACCCAATGTTAAGTAAATAGCATAGCAACCTATTGCAAAGGGGATATACAATGCATAAATTGTGTCATTACCTCCACTAGTTAAAGGCACACTATATCGGGAATTTTACTTTTTGTGGATGTTATGGTCATGAGGCTTCACAGTGCCATACACGTGTTTATAAAGCCTTGCTAATTCTTCTAGACCTCAGTAGTTAGCTTTACCAGCTCCATCATAGCCACAAGCCATAATGCCTACTGCAGCACCTCAACCCAATGTTGAACAAATAGCACAACATCCTATTGCAAAGGGGATATACAATGCATAAATTGTTTCATTACCTCCATTGGGAACTCAACCTCCACCTACGAGGATTACACCATTGAACCAAATAGGTTTCGAGGAATCTTTTAAGTGTCCAAAATACAAAGTTAACTTGGACATTGCATCACATGTCATGGACTCCATAGAGCTTTATTCGGACTACTATATAGTCGATGCAAGAGGTGGAGTTAAATTAATATACTAGCTAGTTGTGGTAGGAACAACTCAAGACATCAACAACTCTGCTATCAAGAGAATGCCTCTTCAATGCTATCATTGTCAGGGACCACACTGATTCTCTAAGTTTCCCATTAGAAACCAATCAATCATACAAGTTACATCTTCTAACATGTCACCTACAATCTATAATCATTGTCACATAGATCATTAGATCAAAGATTACCCAATGAAATTTGTAGTTGCAAATTAGCATATAGTCCTACCATCACATCTCTCTCAACATGATTGGAGTGGGTGGTCAAACTCAAAGATCAATTTTGAGAAACTCTAATTAATAAGACTCATTGCTCAAAACACAATTATTATGGAAAAGAAAATAGAAAACCAAGCTACTTCGGTAGGCAAGATCTAAAAAAAGAGGGCCCATAGAAAAAAGGAATCCAAAAAGGGGGTCAAAACTAAGAAAACAGAACGAGTGAACTTGGGAACACCTGATAAACTAGTACACATGAATGATATTGATGAGGATTCCGATTCAATGGACACACATGTTAGTTCTAAGCAAACGAGAGACACTCACACAAAAACCAAGGAGAACTAAAAGGAAAGAATGCAAGCTATCAAGAAAGGCCATCAAGAAACTAAACAAAAAGAAACTTGGTTCATACCTTGACTCTGTAAGAGAATTGGAACAACTTCATGAGCTCAGGGATATGGTCACACAAACATAGGAGGAGTTAGAACCAAGACCAAAAGAAGTAAACATCCCTGACATTGTTCATCCAAACAACCTAAAGGTTGTCTCCTAGCCGACAAACCATTGGATATACCTAGTGTCATCCTTGAGGTCAATGAGAACTCACCTGTCCCAAGCAAGGATTCTAAACTCTTTAGGAGAGTTTCCAAGTATGAGAACCCTAAATCTATTCAAGAGGTGGAGATTCCAATCTCACCAT
The DNA here is from genome assembly GCF_041138505.1 of Cibotium barometz. Lineage (NCBI taxonomy): Eukaryota > Viridiplantae > Streptophyta > Polypodiopsida > Cyatheales > Cibotiaceae > Cibotium > Cibotium barometz. Next base: position 38,839,664 of record NC_141049.1, on the reverse strand, counting down.
CACCCTTATATGGTAGAGAGGTGACGAGTACTCCATTGAACATCCCTAAGTTGATGAATTTCATGGCTGAAAAATTTGAGACAAAAATCATTGCATGTTTGTGTGGAAGCAAGTTTCTAAAGATAGCATGTTTGCAGCTATATACATATGTTTTTGCCTATTCTACCCACGTTGGCTTGTAGACTAGATGCCTTCCGGTTCTTTTGACTGGTTATATGATTATACTCTGAGTTTTCATCAGAGAGTTATGGCCGAAACGATTTGCTGATTCTGTCAGGGTCTCTACACAGGGAAAACTATAAGAAGGTAGCACAAGTAGCCTCAAGGTAATCCTAGAGCTTGAGATGTATATATCCCTTCATTCTTATCTAATATCTTAGAAGAGAAGGTTAGATTGCTATGGTCTTTCGGAGGAAGAGACCAAAACTCCATAGCTTTTCTTTTAAAGAAAAAATAGTATGCCGTAGCCTTGCAAGAGAAGGCTATTTTGCCATAGACCTTTGAAAGAGGGAAAAGTCAGAGTACGAGTAAGAGAAGATAAATCTTGGGGATGATTGGATGATTTCAATCGTAAGAGAAGGTATTAGAAGACTCTCTATCCTCATATATCAAGTTCTGAAACTCTTATTAATGAGCAAAGACAACGATAAATGATAAATTTCTATAATTTTTTGTTTTTCAATTATATATCCTTCTTAGGGGGTTGAGGTATGGCCCTGGCTTCTCTATTAATTGTTAATAGTGATTGATCTATTTGATTGATTTACTAGTTAAAGTTTAAATTCTTTTAAACAACAACATATGCCTTACTAAAGAATGTCTTATTGCAATCTCAAGTTGAAATGCTAAAATCTTTGTGAAAAGGATTGTTTTCTTAATAAGGAAACATGGATTCTAGTCCTATGGTTTACTTGAGTAAATGGATTGTTATCTTGATTAAATTAAGGTACAGGTACAACTCTCTCTACCTTGACGCTGCCCCATTCTTGTGCTTGTGTAGCCGGACGGCAGAGACGTTAGTAAGGCCCGGAGTTGTGGCCCATGGTATCCCTCATACCATTGGGAGAATGAGGTTCGCCGATTGAGGCGAGTAATTGTGATGCTGCCTAGTTCTAAGGGCCTAGGCTAGTGCGGTGAATTAGCCCACCCTAGTGCGTAGACATCCCTCTGAGGGGGGTGAGAGGATTGAACGATGGAGCTTTAGAGGGAAACAGGCTAGCTTGAGTCCTCGCCAACGGCTCTAACGATGAGGTGTATGGTTCCGTAGGGTTTTGCCCAGCATGTAGAGGCTAGAAGGCCGAATTCTAGATCATCAGCACAGTGAAAAGAATAAGAGAGCCGGTTTGGCTTGTATGGAATTGTTTCATGTATAAACTTTCTTTATAAATCTTGTCTTTGGCATTATTGTACTGTGAAAAAAGGTTATTTTAACAAACCTTGTGAAAAGGGCCTTAATTAAGGAACATGTTTATTTATGTCAAACAGTGTGGTAGGATTAATTAGAAAATAAATTGACGTGAGTAGGGTGGAAAGTGGGAGGATGGAATGCCCTGACGGCATCGTCGTACAGACGGGTGGACCCAATTTGTCGGGTAGCTTTCCAACAAATTAAGTGAAAGCCCTAGATAAATAGGTTCTCGAGCAACTCTATTCTAGGAGACTAGGCCAGTGGGACTGTGCCTTGCATGGATAAGGAAAAAAGCGTTGTCTCTAGGAATCAAGATTAGTATTTGCTCAAACTATGATCAATTACCCTATAGGTAATTTGACTTTTAGAAGACCACACTCCCCTTGTGGGATAGGACTAGGTCCTACCTACAAATCGTATCCTTGAATCTTTATTTGGTCAAGGTGTCAATGAGTAGGAAATTTTCTCCAAGCTAAGACTTAGTAGACTATCTTAAGTGTTCTCCCTATTTTGGGAAGGGGGGAACCTTACAAGTGGTATCAAAGCCGATCTTAGTTCCTAGGATTTATTTTTCAAAGATTAACTGTCAAGGGATTAAAACAAGTGATTGTTTATCATATGAGGACGAATCAATCATCTGTACTGGCCATAGAAGTGGTTTGAATATCCTCACATGTTGAGACAATCATCCTATGAAATTGTGCTTGTATCTTGGGGGTGCACACGCAAGATATTTGTACAATAAAATTTGAGAAATAAGATTAGGGAGGAAACATTTTGAGGAAAAACATAGGGCGATCAAATTAAGAAACTAGTGAGAGACTGAATGACTAGAAGGATAGACCGAAACTTTGTTTTGAGAAATTTTCAGGATATATCTCATTAACTTTCATATTATAAATTATTAAGATTATAACTCCACTAAGGTTTGAATAGTTGACGTGTGAATGTCATCAAGTGGATGCTTTACACTAGGACGATCATCTAAGATCTTGAACCCATCTCATACAAACATGGGTCTAACTTCGGATGTGTAATTCCCAGAGAATCATGCTCTTGGATGTGTTAATCCCAAGATACTAGATGTGTAATTTTCAGAAAACTAATCATCTCAGACGTGTTAATCCTAATAATCTTTGGACATGTAAATCCCAAGGCACCAGATGTGTAATTCTCAAAAAATAAAGATCTCAGATATATTAATCCAGAGTGCCTTTAGATGTGGCGCTATGATAAGTATTTGATAGTCTTTGAACTTTTCATGGATACAATGAAAGAAGCAAGTTCACCCTTGCTCATCTAAAAATCGTAAGAAATGCCAAATTAGTTGGAAGCACTGTTGTCAATCTAACCACGTGAACCAAAATCAGTTATGGGATGTCATGAAAGTACACCTTCATGAAAGGTTTTGTCCTCTAGGATTTCAAGAGGATAAATTGAATGAAATTTTGGAGCTAACCCAAGAACGGAAGACCTTAAAAGAATACCACCAAACTTTTGTTAAACTTCTCCGATTTGCTCTAGAGATGGATGAGGTAACTCTTCTCCATCGATTCATTTGGAAGCTTAATCTACCATTGAATAACCTCGTCAAGAATGCAAAACCATCCTCTATTTCAGAAGCCATAATTATAACCAAAGACTATGATAAATTTTTTTTTATATGGAAAGTGTCAAGAGGGACATGAGTCCTTCCATGTTAATCAAGAAGAGGGACATGAGTCCTTCCATGTTAATCAAGAAGAGGTCTCCTAATTCATGAGGAACGTCAAGCCCACCCTTGGCTACAAGGAATCATGAGCTAGAGCAAAATTAGGTCAAGAAATAGGGATAGCAGGGTTAAAGATAATCGAATTCAACAAGTATTTCTATGAGTAAATAGAAGAGGATTAGTGCAACATTCATGTGAAGTAATGTGCATGATGATAATCGATAGCAGGGTTAAAGAGTATTTCTATGGGTAAATAGAAGAGGATTAGTGCAAGATTCATGTGAAGTAATGTGCGTGATGAATAGAGCTATTCTACAAGACGATACTAAGATTATGCAATTGCTAGCATATGTTAGATTGCGTAAAGGATTGATTCCCTTACATTTTTCCATGACAATTTGTTAAGTACCATATTACATGGGGGTATAGAATAAGGAATTCGAAGGTTTATAGCATATGAGAGGTATATGGATGCATGAACTTAGGATAATAAGGCCAATTAACTTTAGAATAATAGACCTTTTGGAGGCACAACCAAACAAGCCAAACACATAAAATAAGGGACTCGAAACAATGTTTAGATAAAAGAAGATTTCTACCTAGTGGAGACACCACTTCGAAAGAGACAGGAGGATTTACTAACTCGCAAGATGAGGACATCTCGAATCTTTTAAGTGGGGGAGATTGTAAGGTCCCTCCCAAGCCATGATTTCAGTAAAGGAAAGAGAGTGTACTTAGAGAAGAGTGAGACAATAAGGCTATAAACATTAGGAAAGTGTTAGAATAAAAATATTAGCTCTAAAAATCCTAAAAGAAATAAGAAGGCAAGAATAGTTCTATTAAGAGATAAGTATCTCCAAAAATAGAAATTCGAATTTAGGTGATAAGAGGTCATATTTAGAGTACTTTTACATATTTAAAGTCCATACATACTAAAAATATAGAAAAGCAACGTATTTCTAAAGATAGCGTGTTTGCAGCTATATGCATATGTTTTCGCCTATTTTACTCGCGGGGTGGCTCGTAGACTAGATGCCTTCCAGTTCTTTTGACTGGTTATATGACTATACTCTAAGTTTTTATCAGAGAGTTATGGCCGAAACAATTTGTTGATTTTGTCAGGGTCTCTACATAGGGAAAACTGTAAGAAGGCAGCAAGTAGCCTCAAGGTAATCCTAGAGCTTGAGATGTATATATCCCTTCATTCTTATCTAATATCTTAGAAGAGAAGGTTAGATTGCTATGGTCTTTCGGAGGAAGAGACCAAAACTCCATAGCTTTTCTTTTAAAGAAAAAATAGTATGTGCTACAAGAGAAGGCTATTCTGCCATAGCCCTTCGAAAGAGAGAAAAGTTAGAGTACGAGTAAGAGGAGATAAATCTTGGGGATAATCGGATGATTTCAATCGTAAGAGAAGGTATCAGAAGACTCTATATTCTCATATATCAGGTTCTGAAACTCTTATTAACCAGCAAAGACAACGATAAACGATAACGATAAACGATAAACGTTAAACGATAAATTCATTAGGACCTCAATGGAAGGCTTCTTGGGCCCTTTTATTTGGCAGTTTAAGGAGTCAAACCTTTTCTCTTAAGAAGAAACGTTTTCTAATTAGAAGCTTCAAAACGGCTACTTTATTCGAATTTGAATTATGGGAGGAAAATGGAATTTAAAATCTAGCAGACAAAACCATATCATGTAACATATCTATGGAAAGCTCTTGATGTGTAGATCACAGATCTATAATCTCCGCTCAAATCGGAGCTTGTATGTAGAAGTTATGGAAGTCCGAAAATTGTAAAATTGCCTCCCCCCTTTTTGGGGAAAAAAGTGTACCCTTTGACCACTCTTACACCTCTCTTACAAACCCAACATTTCAATCCACATGGCAACCCCCCATTTGGCTATTCCTTAATCACCTTGATTAGGCTTGGGCAAATTAAAGAGCCCAAGAAGACTCCATTCACTTCCTAATGTCTATAAGGTATATTTTTGTTTTGTTTTTCAATTATATATCCTTCTTAGGGGTTGAGGTATGGCCCTGGCTTCTCTATTAATTGTTAATAGTGATCTATTTGATTGATTTACTAGTTAAAGTTTGTATTCTTTTAAACAACAGCATATGTCTTAATAAAGAATGTCTTATTGCAATCTCAAGTTGAAATGCTAAAATCTTTGTGAAAAGGATTGTTTTCTTAAGAAGGTAACATGGATTCTAGTCCTATGGTTTAGTTGAGTAAATGGATTGTTATCTTGGTTAAATTAAGGTACAGGTACAACTCTCCCTACCTTGACGCTGCCACGTTCTTATACTTGTATAGCCGGATGGCGGAGACGTTAGTAAGGCCCGGAGTTGGCCCATGGTATCTCTCATACCATTGGGAGAATGAGGTTCACCGATTGAGGCGAGTGATTGTGATGCTGCCTAGTTCTGAGGGCCCAAGCTAGTGCAGTGAATTAGCCCACACCCTAGTGCGTAGACATCCCTCTGAGGGGCGGGAGGATCGAGCGATGGAGCCTGAGAGAGCGACAGGCCAGCTTGAGTCCTCGCCACCAACAGGGCCGATGATGAGGTGTATGGTCCCGTAGAGTTTTGCCCAGCATGTAGAGGCTGGAAGGCCGAATTCTAAATCATCGAGACAGTATAAAGGAAAAGAGTAAGAGAGCCAGTTTGCTTGTATGGAATTGTTTCATGTATAAACTTTTTTTATAAATCTTATCTTTGGCATCATTGTACTGTGAAAAAAGGGTGTTTTAATCAACCTTGTAAAAAGGGCCTTAATTAAGAAACATGTTTATTTATGTCAAACGGTGTGGTAGGATTAATTAGAAAACAAATTGACGCATGAGAATAGGAAATTACGAGTATGTGTTGATCTCAAAAAGGTCAATGCGATAACAAGATGAGATCATTACCCCTTGCCGTATTCAGAACACGTGCTCGAACAAGTAGCTAGCAAGAAAGCATACAACTTCTTAGATGGATATTCAAGATATAACCAAATTTTCATTACTCCGGAGGATCAAGCTAAAACTACTTTTGTTACAAAACACAGATTTTACACTTATAGAGTTATGCCATTTGACCTAACCAATGCACCAGCCACATTCCCAAGACTTATGAATACTACTTTTAAGGACTTCTTAAGAAAATTTCTTAAAGTTTTTTTGGATTATTTATGCATTCATTCGTCTCGGAAAGAGCACCTACCGTGCTTATAAAGGGTGTTTAAGAGGTGTTGATTTTATCGCATATCTTTAAATCACAAATGCCAATTTTAGTGATGCACAGAGTTATTTTTGGGTATATAGTATCCAAAAATGAGATTTTCCCTGATGAGAGCAAAATCAAAGTCATCTTAGAATTACCTCTTGAGAAAAGCAGTGTGTGAGGGTGCAACATGAATAGAGCAAGGGGAGGAGCCTGCACGTTATAAAATGAATAGACTAAGGGTACATTGGCAAATTAGGTTGATTTGTATGGTCATTTGTAAAAGGTGAAGTCAAAGGTCAAAAAGATAGCACATGGAAAGTGAAAGGGAGCACACGTGGTGTGAGCATTTATGAACACAAGGATGGCACAAGGGTGCATGGAACATGTGGATGAGAGCTATATAAGCATTTACTTGGATCAAGCTAATGCAATGAGATTACGTGATTTTGAGAACTTGCTTTGAGTACTTGTCCCTTGATTAGCATTCTTATTAGTATTTACTCCTTAATCATGGAGATGATTAATTTTAATCCTCCGTAGCCTTGGCCTAGATCCATGTTTTGTAACATGGTATTAGAGCCACGATGGCCCTTATTAGGAGGTTAAAGCTTAATTAAACTCTCACTTGCTCATCCGTAAAGGTTTTCTTTTTGTGTCCTCACATTACTTCCTTCATTAGGAGATTAGGTGGCAGCATTAGAAACAATCTCAATAACAACCAAGAGAGAGACCCTGAGATCTGTGAGAGGTGAGAGAGAAGAGTATTGTAAAGCCTTTCATCTCAATAGGAGAAGGAGAGTACAACTCTCCAAGACAACAAAACAAGAGGCATCTTAGATTAGGTTTTAGGTAGATTTCGGGGTGCCTGTATACGTGGCACCCCATTTGACCGGGCCCGCAGTCGATAGTCGGTGCCCCTCCTGCAAGTGTATTAACACCGGGCTATATATATGTGCAAACGTGGGTTGATCACGGTTGTGCCATAGTGGAGTTGGTATGGCACATGCTTGAGATGATGGAAGTAGTGGGTTCGAATCCCACATCCCACATGTCTATACACGTGATGTCTAGACATGTGTTTGTACATATGTTCATAACATTTTGCATGGACCAATGTTTGGACATAGCACTGTAAGTCCCAAAGCCAGATAACCGGCTATCGGGGTCAACGGGGTGCCACGTATACAGGCACACCGAAATCTACCTAGAGCCCTTAGATTAAGCCTTGTCTATTCATTATAATAAGCTACAGCTTGATCAGCAAACTGCCAAGAGAAAGGGCTTGTATTCAACAACGCCAACAAGGCAAAAACACCGCCAACACCACCTCCTGCACTTCCAGCAGCGCAGCTCGGCCAATCCCGGTAGTCCGGTTGACTCAAGCACCAAAAGTAGTAGATGGCAACGGCAGCTTGAGATTCTACCAACAGTACTCGTTGACAGTTATTAGAGGAGCTTGCCTACATCTACAGAAGCGGAGCAGAACCACGGAGGTTGTTGAGCCCATTCATGCCTCCAACCGTGTGTACAAGTGGATCTAAAGAGAGCAGCGCAGTAGCAATAGACGCTTGTGTTCGTTTAAGTCCAAAAGTGTGAGCTGAAAGGGTAGAGCATCTGCGTTATCGTGTGCAAAGACAGTTTCTGTGGTGGTTGAAAAAAATATTTTTTTTAAAAAAAAAACCTACACGATAAGGTTAGCTCAACAACTTGATGTGAAGAGGACCTAAATAAGGGGTGTTCATATAGGTGTATGTTGGCAAAGAAATTGACCGCTTATTCCCCGGCAACCTATTGAAGTTCACCGGTTATGCGCGCAGCATACACCAGACTAACACAGCGTCAAACATGTAACAAAATAGCTTACATATTTCTAGAACGACTACTGGACTGCCTACTCAATAAACAGCAAAAAAAACACAATACTAATCGGGTGTCTTTTACTGAAAATAACAACAGGATACAAACATCAAGACTCAGAAATATAACAGAACGACTCATGTACAATGAAGTTAAACCGAAAAATAATAATCGTGCTTATATATTTTAAAGAGGAACTATGATACAAAATTGGCAGCCAGCCTCTGCAAGCCTCAAGACTCATCCTTTTATATGCTTGCTTGCTGCATCTGTCAGTACTATGATTTCCTCTAAATGATAAGATGCGCCACCTAGGCGTTAAGGAGGCATCGCTAAGTAATAAAGACCTTTAGCTACCATTCGGCTGGGCATTGATGGTTAGCGGTGTTGACTTCTAGTTTTGGCAGGGCGGCTACCCGGCTATTGCTTTTTACAGTCATTAGTCTACAACAGCCCTTAGCCTATGGCTAACACTTGGCATGGTGGGTCAGATTCCCAATCCGACGACTCAAACCCAAATTTGTTGGCAGTTTCTAGAATGTTGTCTGCTTTTTATCCTCTGGGTGAGTTGTGATCATGGTAGTGGTAGGTACATCTTGATCCTTGAGATCCGAAAGATGGAAATTGAAGGATGCCTTCTATGAACTCCAGAGATGGATTCCCAGAAGCGGACTTCCGGAAGAAAAATTCCAAGGTAGTGCTGACTTCTTCCCAGGGTACTTAGCTGGAGGTGGATGTCGTCCCTTTCTTTGCTGGTTGTTGTTTTGTTGTTCGTTGGAGGACATCATGATGGTGAGTAGTCGATCTTGCAGCTGGTCATAGTTCTTATGGAGAGCCGTGGAATAATCTTTCAACAATTCCAATACCTGTAGCCTCCTTATGTTGATAGGTGTCTGTGGATTTAGTACCGGAACGGGTATTTTCTCATGCTGCTTTTGCCGCTTTGCTATGTTCACCCATTACTTCAGAGTGTAAAGGGATGCTTTCTTCCGGCTGAGGTGGTGAGGATGGCTGTGCCTCTTCTAGTGTTATACCCGCTACATCTGGTAGAAGTATAGAGATGGGAGGCAAAGGAGTTACCCATGATCCTTGAATATGAACCCTCATGTGTTGTTGATCTTCCGCGATTGTAGTGTTGTTGGTGCCTTCAGAACCATACTGTCTTCTTGTAACTGTTTTACTGGTTTCATTGGTATTGTACCTCCATCGTGCAGGTTGCTGGTTTCTTTGCCATTTCCTTTCATGGTGGTAACTATCTTTATCATCCGAGTTGTGATGACTGATGGGTATCCAGAAGTGAGTTCTTGCACTTCATGCCTTGATCTCTAGTGTGGTGAGAAAAATGGTTTTCTTTCTAGATGCTGGTGGCTTGTCCCTTTGTTGCAAGGATACTCCCTGGCATGCTTTGATGGTTGTCCTTCATTGTTGTCGAAACTTGTTCGAGATCTTGGATGGCCTCTATATGCGGTGGGCTTCTTTTTAGAGTGATGGTAACTTTGGCTTGGGTGAAAAATAGAAGAAGGAGCTATGGGCTTTGGGATGTTGAAAGTGTGAGGTACTTCATGGGATGTGGGTGTACATACAGGTGGTACTTTAGTTTTAGGTTTTGGGGTGGGATTTTCTAGGGTTGGGAGGTGGGTCTTGGGGACATAGATGGTATTCTTCATGACTGTGTGCAGAGCGGGTGGAAGGGAAGAGAGAATGTAGAGGATGGTTGGAGGCGAGGGGTTATGGCTTGTGGTGGAAAGGGTTACTGTATGCAAACAAACAAAGATAGTTATATTAGTTGTATCATGTGGAGGTTTCAAAAGAGTTACCATGTAGCAGTGGCACGGAGTGAATGTCGATTCTTGATGGGATTGCATCATGTTGATGAGCACTTGAGGTGAATCTTCCATGATTGTTCGAGAAGGAGTGACATCATTGAAGTAGAGTGGATTAGTGGGGTTTTCGCATTTATGGATGGATTTGGTGGCATTGGCATGTGGTAGGGCCACACGCGGTAGCTGTTGAGACTGGCTTTTGAAACCTCTCACTGTTGCGTGTGCCGAGAAGGAAAATGCTATCATAGAATTTTTTGACAATCTAGAACGGTCCTGTCCACCAGAGCTTAAATTTTTCGAGATGGGGGCTCAGACTGAAATAAGAGAACTATATCTTCTTCTTTGAATACCCAAAACTTGGAGTGACAGTCAACCCATTTCTTCCTTCTTTGCTAGATGACCTTGGTGATGAAAAAACTTTTGAGGCGTGCTTCATCTAGTGCTAGGAGTTGATCTAGGCAATGCTGCAGGGATTCTTCTGGCTTTAATTTTCCTGCAATGGCAATGCAGAGACTTGGTACTAGGAATTCCATTAGGACAATTGCTTGTGTGCCATATACTAATTTGAATGGAGTCATTCCGGTAGAGAATTTGTATGCCATGCAAAAAGCCCATAAAGATGAATATAGCTTTTCATCCCAGTCATTGTGATTTTCATTGACCAATTTTGTGAGAATCTTCTTGAGGATTTTGTTGGTTGATTCAGCCTACTGACCATTGGCTTGGGGATAGTAGATAGTGGAACGCTTATGGATGATGAGGTGTTGGGTGACGAGCTATTTGATGACATCATTGACAAAGTGTTTGCCCTGGTCACTAATCAACTCGATCGAACATCTGAAATGAATGATGATAATCTCATAGAGGAATTTGGTAGTTGATTGTGTTGTGTTATCCCGGAGAGCACGAGCTTCTACCCACTTGTTGGTGCTATAATCTGTGGCTACTAGGATATACTTATTATGACTGGTAAAACGGGCTAGAGGATTAAATGGCCCAATAAAGTTGAGGCCCCATTTCTAGAATGGTTCTAATGGGAGTACCGAGCTGTGTGGCATCCTGTCCTTATCTGTTAGGGCTGGCCGAGACGTTGACAAACGTCACACTGCTTGGCCCATCTGTAGACATCACCAAGTATTATGGGCCACCAGAGTCTTGCTTGGAGGATTTTCCTTTCGACGATGACTTCTCCAGTGAAGTGTCCTCCGCTAATCCCTTGATGAGCTTCTCTGAGCACAGCTTCTTGCTCATGTGGTGGTATTCACCTTTGGAGTATTTGGTCAATCCCTTTCTTGTATAGCTAGCCAACTATGACTTGAAAATTCCGGCTGCTAATCCGCTTCCGTTGATCCCTGGACAGATCATTGTTCATCAGACCTATGGCAAAAAATGTTAGCATTTCATCATACCATGTCCGGGGAATCGGGATGACTGCATCAGCTCTGTGAACAAAGCCCAACATCCGGTAGGTCATCTGCTACTCCGCTTGGGGCTTCTCTGAACTCCACGCAAGAAAGATAATCCACTACTGTATGATTGGCACCTAGGGTGTGGACTATTGTGAAGTCAAATTCTTGGAGTATTAGTCTCCATCTAGCCAATTTTCCTACCATACTCCGCTTATCCACCAAGTACATCAAGGTAGAGTGATCGACATGGAAGATAAATTTATTACCCATGCCTAAACTTTGTAGCTGAGTAAATCATACCCAGGGCTTCCCTATGTGTGGTGGAATAGTTTCGCTCAGCATTGGAGAGCCTTCGACTGGCATAGTAGACAAGTCAGAACCATTTTTTCTCAGCTTCTTGCATGAGCACACTGCCAATTGCTACATCAAAGGCGTCAACAAAGACATGAAACGACATTTCCCAGTCTGGGGCTTGGACAATACATGCAATAGATAGCATAAGCTTGAGGTGCCGAAATGCAATGTCGCATTCTAGTGTCCAATTGAAAGGAATCTACCTCAACTGCTTGTTGGTGAGAGGTTTTTTGAAATGGACCATTGTTGATTCAAAGGGACTGCTACATGAGTGAGGTATCTGAGCATTCTGCTATGTCATCTTACTTGTCCCAGAAATCTTCTCAGCTCTTTGTCATTTGTTGGAGTTAGGGCTTTGCGGATTACCTTGACCTTATCCGAGTCGACTGATATTCCTTCTTTAGAAATAATGTGGCCTAATAGCATTCCACTTTGGACAGCAAAAGCGTATTTGGTTGGATTCAGGCTTAATCTTCTAGAAAGTCTGCATTTGGCCAGACAGAGCTGCAGGTGCATCAGATGTTGAGATATTTTTCCAAAAACACTAAAGTCATCAATGAATACACTCATAAAAGAGGTAATAAAATCAGCAAATATTTTGTGAACCATGCGTTGAAATGTAGCAGGAGCATTCTTCAGACCAAAGGTCATGACATTTGATGCAAAGGCTCCCCATTCTGTGATGAAGGCGGTCTTCTACTAATCTTCCGGGACCATTTGAACTTGATTGTATCCATTGAACCCATCAAGGAATGAGTACATCTCATTGCCTACTACTACATCAAGTAAGGAATCCGTGAATGGCAAGGGAAAAGGATCTAAAATGGTAGCAGCATTTAGCTTCCGATAATCCACACAGACCCTTAACTTTTAGTTTTTCTTGGTGGGGATGATCACGATCAAGGACTTCCATGTGGCTCGATCGATTGGGTATATGAACCCGACTTGGAGACGCTTGTCTATTTCTTCCTTCACCCTTTTGGCATATTTTAGGTTCATCTGGTATCTTTGTTGCCAGATAAGTATGGCATCTTCTTTTAGGTTGATCCTGTGTTGGTAGAAGTAGGGATCAATCCCTTTCATGTCGGCATAGCTCCATGCAAAGACATCTTTGAAGGAAGTGAGAAACACCTGGACTTTTTCGCGAAACTCAGTGTCCAGCTTGGCACTGTGACCCTGACCATCTTGGGGTCATCATTAGTGCCCATGTTCATCTCTGTCAATTCATCCTCCTTGACTCTTTAGGAGTGCTTGAGATCTTTGTCAAAAGCTTGAGATCTTTTTCAAAAAGCTTTTTCTCCTTGACTCTTTAGGAGTACTTTAGATCTTTGTCAAAAGCCTTTTCTGCTACAATCAGTTGCTGCAGGCTCAGAGTACTACCTTCCTTGGCCAGAGCCTGAAAAAAATCTTCGAGTTTCTTTGAACTGTCTCCTTCCATCCTTGAAGCGGACTTTTCTTTGAGGTCCTCATGTGTGTGTGGATTGTTGGGTCGATTTTTGTCCATTATCCGGACTACAATTAGCATTTTGCTAGAGATACTCCTCTTCCCCATCGAAGTCATCCTTCCAGCATGTTGATTCCTTTGACTTTTTCTAGCCGGGCTGGTTTTTCAACTTTCCGCCTACTAGCAACAGATATCTTGATCTTCTTCTTTCCATAGTGGATAGTGATTACATATCTATGCCTGCCAGGGTCTGCCGAGCAACATTGGATAAGCACCTTTGCTATCTGGAAGCTATATCCGGATACCTCTAGTGTGAGCTCACGGATTAATCTGAGTGGCTACACTCGCCGTTGATGCACCATTTTGAGAATGAATGGTGTGGGCTCCCATCTGCTCAACCCAAGCATGTGGCATGTTGTATCTGATAGGATATTCACTCTGGAACCACCATCTAGTAGAACTTATGCTATATCCACTCCGGCCAAGTTGACATGAATCATTGGAATGGCTTCATCATATATAAGGGGTTTTGTTGTATTTTTTGCTCTCTCTAGATTCAAAGCTTTTGCTGGCTGTAGGAGTGGCATCTCCTCTTTCTGAGGTTTCAGGCTACCAATCAATTGCTCCGTAAAACTTGGAACTAGTGTGAGTAACTGTTCCACTGACATGTGTATTGGCTGTCGCTTGAGATCTTCCCACAGATCATACAGCTTCCGGTCGGCTTTTGTGAGCCTACTTGGGAAATCTACCCACTTTTGTGCTTCCGCACCTTCTTCCGGCCATGGTGTCTCCGCACCCAGCATTAGTCATTGCATCTTCACTGGCAAGGACAATTTGCCTTCTACTTCTTCCTGGTTCATTTCTGGAACATTGTACTAGGATTCCAACAGATTGTTGTCTGCGCTTTTTTGGGTCTTTTCTCTGCAATGCCTCTTTGGCCTACTAGTCCTCCACCCAAGCTGAGACTTCCGTCCAGACTTTGTGTTGTTCCTGTGCCCAAGTGACTCCTTTTTGCTTGCCCTTCTTATCTGAGGTCGGTTTCTGTGCCACCTCCGGAGTCTTGGATTGCATGGATCTCGTCACCGCCATGGCTGATGATTCGGCTGCTTCTGTGGTCGGCTGGTTTTCTACTCGCTCATCCAAAGCTTGGATTTCCACCACGTTTATTGCAGGTGGACTAGATGTGAACGCATGGGCTCCCTCTAGTTCTGCTTTATGCTTTTCCATAGTCCACATTTCGACTTCTGGCGGCCTTGGCCACGGCAATAAAAGCATGAAAGATAGGCCTTAGGGGACCAGTCGCATCTCTGGGTGAAAAATTTTCGCGTTGGCAAAACTGAGGTCTACGGAATCAGTCTAGCACAGCCATTGGCTGGGCTAGTTGGACTATAGCTACTACCCACCAGTTGTTGCGAAGGGGGTCTCTTGCCATTGTACAGCAGGCTTCATTTGCATGTGTGGAAGTTCTGCAACAAATGGCACACCAGAGGTTGTTTAAGCCGCAATCTTTGGCTCCATGTCCAGGATTGTGACACTTCGCACACCAGATATCTTACTGGATGGTAGGAGTGGGCTTTGCACCTTCAATGACCAACTAAGCCATGGCTGCAGCCAATTCTTTGGTTGTCTTCCCTACCTTCTTGCTCTTAGACCTAGTCTTGCGCTCTTCCTCCTCCTCCTCTAATTCTTCATTGGCTGTGGAATCATTGAAATCATTCTCCTCGTCTCCGAAGATCTGGATGAGGACTTCTTGGATTTCCTTTTACTCTTGGATTCCTCCTTACTTTTAACCGGACCTACTACTAATACTTCCTTTTACTCTTGGATTTCTCCTTACTTTTAACCGGCGGACCTACTACTAATACCTGCTCTGCTCTGAGAGCTGAGTCTACTAGCTGTTCCATTGTAATATTAGGTAGTCAGGCCACTCCGGTCACAAAGTGTTTGATTTGGTTGTTGAGGCCCTTCATGAAATAAGAATTTAAAATTTCCTGGGGCGATTAGCTACATCTAATCTATGGAGAAGTTTGTAGAACTTTGCAGCATAATCTTCCACTGTCATTTTCTTCTGGTTCATTCTGGACAACTTATCCAAGACATGCACAGATGTCTTGTCCTCTGAAACGTTGAAGGAATGCATCCCAGATGGCATCATAGGTGGGGAAGTGGGCATACTCATATTGAGCCTCCCAGATAGTGGCACTTTTGTGAAGTGTGGGAACGAAAGTAGCCTTTTTGAGATTATGGTCCACTGGGCCAAGAACATTGACACGCCAAGCTATGTCAAACATTAGGATGTCGGCATCTGCATCTTCTGAGGATTTGCTGTGGAGAATTTGGGTTACTTAACAGTGACAGTCACTACATGATGTCATGGTAAGTGAAGGACTGAGGCTGTGGGGGTGGTGGTGATGTTGGGGAGGGGGTGGGGGAAGTGGGTGGTTCTACTTATATGAGTGAGATGTGGATTGTTCTCGGTCAGATTCTTGGGGATAGGGATGGGGGAAGCGGGTGGTTCTACTTATATGAGTGAGATGTGGATTGTTCTCGGTCAGATTCTTGGGGGTGGGGGTGGGGGAAGTGGGTGGTTCTACTTATATGAGTGAGATGTGGATTGTTCTCGGTCAGATTCTTGGGGGTGGGGGTGGGGGAAGTGGGTGGTTCTACTTATATGAGTGAGATGTGGATTGTTCTCGGTCAGATTCTTGGGGATGAGGGGTGAGTGGTTCTTCCTCTGAGTATGAGGCGGGTTCTTCTGGTTCTAATTTGGCAGGTTGGTTGTCAAGATTAGCGAAGAAGATTTTTTGAGCTTGGTTATGCTCCAAGTAGCATTGTTGACATGCTGACATGAGGGACGAGTTTCAAAACAAGGGGAAGAGCTTCAAATGCAATGGCAATCAAACAGCAAAGCGAAATGGCAACAAGCATCGTGGTTGCCAAAGTTGGCAGGAAAATTGACCGCCTATTCCCTTAGCAACCTACTGAAGTTCACTATTTATGCACACAGCATGAAAGATAGTTCAGGAAAAATCTTATCCGACTCGAACCTTAAATCAGACTATGACCAAGACCAAACTCTTTCGCCAATTTCAAGGAAAGAAGGTATGACCAGTTTAGAAAAATATACTCAAAACTCCCGCCAAATCTAAAACTAAGTTTGAGCCCCTTCGAATTGATCTGTGGATCAAGGTTATAGAATTTGAGGAATTCTGGTATGAAATTCAGAATTCCGATCAAGAAGTTTTGGGGATACTAATTCAAGAAATACTCTTGTATTCAAAAGAAAATCAAATTGAAAACTTGCATAGAATGTGTATGTGAAAGAATGGATGTGGATATGTATGTGAAAGAATGGATGTAGATGTATGTGAAAGAATGAATGTGGATGTGTATGTGAAAGAATGGATGTGGATATATGTGAAAGAATGGATGTGGATGTGTATGTGAAAGAATGTGATGTGATGTGAAAGATCCATGTCCCCACCGCGCAATGAATTCAGGGGTGCTAGCAGCGGAAGTAGCACTTCTTGCACGAGGCAGGGTCCCTCACTCGGGGCCTCGCCCACGGATATCTGGACAACAGACTAATCCATCGGTTCTTCCAAAACCGAACCCAGAAAAACTTCCCTCGCCCGGAAAGCACGGGCGATTCCTCCAGGATAAATTTACTCTAACGTAGTCAAGAGCCTTAACTAACTAAACTAATCTGACCGAACCCGTAAGTATCATAGTCAGATCAAGGAAAAGACTTGCACTTGGATCATAGAGATCAATGCTTTTTTCCTCGTTGACAGGCGCAGCGGTTGATTCTTTTCCATAGAACAATTTTTATCCGCGATTTACATCATCTATCGTACCATAACAGAATTGAGTCTCATTTTAGGAATCCATCAGTCCAGCCTAACCCCATCCAGTCCCATGGGTTAGCCAACCACCCAACCACTGTAGTGATGGGATCCAATTAAGAATTTGGTTAGGTTTCATCCCGAGTACCATGGAAAAGAGTTCCCAGGCCCCCTAGCCGGATATTCATGCAAACTTAAAACTAGTCACACCACTTACACACTCAATATGAAATTGCCTTTTTCACAGATTCAGCTGTCTTTAAAATAATCATTTAATGAAACTATAGTATCATTGATCATAATCTTTCAAAATATCCGGTTGAATCTTAATTCCCAATTTTTCCTTCATCGGTGTACTTATGGCATCATTAGCAACCAGAATGCTCACCACCTGTCCACTCAGGGGCCTTTTCAATAGTTCCTAGCTCATAGTACCCGGCAATATATTCACTTATAAAAATTAAAATGGAATCTCCGTCTCAAAGATCACTAAGATCAACCAACAGATCCATGTTCCAATATCTTCCACGATGCACGTGTGGGTATCTTCGGCGACCCAGAGCCCGAGCACCGTATGGTCGGCACCCTCTAGGATTCGCAGGTCAGCTAGCGCTTCACTCATAGGCTGCTTCCTTGGTCATCAATCCTCATTTATTTCATATGTATTCCCATTCTCATCACATCTTTCCTCATTTATCCGCATCAAATCTCATCCACTCGCATCTACCCATATCCACATCTCATCACATCATATTTGTTCACATCACATAGCACATCTATTCCAATTTACATCACATCTCATTCACTCACATCCCGATTCACATGATATCATATCTCATTCATTCCCGATTCACATCACATCACATCTATTCATGTCCATCACATTCATTTACATCACATCCATCACACCACATTCATTCATGTCCATCACATTCATTTACATCACATCCATCACACCACATTCATTCATATCCATCACATTCATTCATTCATAACCATCCCATCACATGCATTCTATTCACATTATATCACATCACTTCTATCCACATCATATCTCATTCATACACATCTCATCTCATTCATCCACATCCATCCAATCGTTCACATGTACGACTACCCACATCATATCTCATTCATACACATCTCATCTCATTCATCCACATCCATCCAATCGTTCACATGTATGACTATCCACATCTATCCATACATTCATATCTAACTTCACATCCACATATATTCAAGTCACATCACTTCTCTTTACATCACATCACATTCTCACATACACATCCA
This sequence comes from Cibotium barometz, assembly GCF_041138505.1. Lineage (NCBI taxonomy): Eukaryota > Viridiplantae > Streptophyta > Polypodiopsida > Cyatheales > Cibotiaceae > Cibotium > Cibotium barometz. The sequence continues at coordinate 38,821,306 of NC_141049.1, read as the reverse complement.
CATCCATTCTTCACATGCACATCCACATCCATTCTTCACATACATATCCACATCCATTCTTCACATACATATTCACATCCATTTTTCACATACATATCCATATCCATTCTTCACATACACATTCACATCCATTTTCATCACATACACATACACATTCACATCCATCCATTCATTCACATTTATCTAATTCACATCGTATTTCATCACATCTATTCACATCACATCTCTTCACATCTATGCTTCCTCCAGCATACTAGCGTAAGACAGTCCTTTAAGAAAACAGGGTTTCTATACAAGTTTTTAGTTTGATTTTCTTTTGAATACAAGGAGTATTTCTTGAATCAGTATCCCCAAAACTTTTTGATCGGAATTTTGAATTTCATACCAGAATTCCTTGAATTCTATAGCCTTTATCCACAAATTAATTCGAAGGGTCTCAAACTTAGTTTCAGATTTGGCGGGAGTTTTGAGTGTATTTTTCTAAATTGGTCACACCTTTCCTCGAAACTGACAAAAGAGTTTGATCTTGATCATAGTCTAATTCAAGGTTTGAGTTTGATCTTGAGCATAGTCTGATTCAAGGTTCGAGTCGGATAAGATTTTTCCTGATCTATCTTTCTCGAAAAGGTTTGATAATTCAGTTACTATTTTATTGAATTTCTTTCTTTGAATATTCACTTAACTGATTTCTAAATTAGTTACGAATTCCAATGAGGAATAGATTAATCATTTATCTGAATATTTTGATCTCGATAGATTTCCTGAATTCTCTTTTTACAATCCGTGTAAATATAAAATGATAGAAATTTCTCTCTTAGAGTATTTAATTGTTCATTTACCAAATACTCATAGAATTTAAACATGGAATTTAAGAGAATTTTAATTTTGATATAAAAATTCTTTATGCATCTATTTATGCATAAAAATCAACTTCAATGGGAATAACACTTTTATATAAAAAAAATCCTTTTATGCATCTATTTATGCATAAAATCAAATTTAATAAAAATAATTCCTTTATGCATCTTTCTATGTATAAAAATCAAATTTAATGAGAATAACACTTTTGAAATAAAAATTCTTTATGCATCTATTTATGCATAAAAATCAACTTCAATGGGAATAACACTTTTATATAAAAAAATCCTTTTATGCATCTATTTATGCATAAAATCAAATTTAATAAAAATAATTCCTTTATGCATCTTTCTATGTATAAAAATCAAATTTAATGAGAATAACACTTTTGAAATAAAAATAATTCCTTTATGCATCTTTCTATGCATAAAAATCAAATTTAATGAGAATAACACTTTTGAAATAAAAATAATTCCTTTATACATCTTTCTATGCATAAAATCAATTTTAATAATTAATATGAGTGATATCCATGCATATTCATAGGTGAATATGTACATAGAGTAATTAGAATATTTCTTTTAGGCAAAAATGGTGGGAATTACTTTTTTGGAATAACATAAAAACAAACTTTCTTTTCCACAAAAATTTAGAAAATTTTACCATAACCTCCTTTTTATGGCTGACCATTTCTCATTTTTATCATTCTTTAATTAGCTTAAATTAACCCAAATTAGATTCATAGAACTCTAATCTACACAATTTTCTAAATTCAAGAGAGTAAACAGTAAGAAAAATTTAATTAATCCCTAATCCCTTAATCTTTCTAGGATTAAGAAAGGCTAGAATGTAAAGACGAGAAGGGGGTGGCCTTTTCCTCAAAGGCATAGCATTTGAATTTAATTCAATCAATTGTAAAACATGAAAATCAAGAAAACCATAGATTTAAAATTAAACATGTAAGAAAATTAACTTACATAGAGCTTGTAAGCTCTCCTTTGGCTTGAGGGATTGAGGGTTCTACTCTTGTTTGAAGCAAGAGTGGCCACAAATTCAGTTTGGAGAGGATTAGGCCAAAAACAATTGAATTATTAAAAAATTCAATGTAGATGGCTCAAGGCAGGAGCAGAGTAATAGTGCATAGACACCATTAAGCTTTTACAAATGGGGAGACTTCTATTTATAGGAAAAAGTGAGCCTCTAACCAAGCAAACTGATTCTAGAATTTTCCAGATCAGTTTGGTCAATTTTTGACCATTTTTGGGTCAGCTCAGCTTACTTTTTGGATCTAGTTTTGAAATAGGAGAGAGGAGAGATGAAAATGTCTCATTTAATTGATTAAATATTAGGGGTAATGATGAGAAAAAAGGCACCTCCTTCATGAGGGGAGATCCCCACTCTGAGGTGTCAAAATTTAGTTTTTTAATTGTTTTCTTTGGTCCTTAGTCCACTCTTCATCTTATGTGAGCATTTACTCATTTTTGGGGGGTTTTTCTTTTATTCTTCAATTTATCTCCTCCCTACACTTGGATTAATCTTATTGGTCCATAGAAACTTTAATTGAACCATAATCCAAAAATTTCTAAAAATTTGGACCCTTAAGCTAAGGTCCTTTATACCTATTTTCAGTTAATTCCATCTGGAAAATTCTAGAATCAGTTTTCTTGGTTAGAGGCTTAGTTTTTCCTATAAATAGAAGCCTCCCCCTTTGTAAAAGGTAATAGCGTTCATGCACTGTTACTCTACTCCTACCTAGAGCCAATTACATTGAATTTTCTTGATAATTCAATTGTTTTTAGCTTGATCCTCCCGAAAGTAATTGGTGGCCACTCTTGCTTCAAGAAAGAGTAGAACCCTCAATCCCCCAAGCCAAAGGAAAGCTTACAACTCCATGTAAGCTAAAAATTTATACTTTTTAATTTCAAATCTATGATTTTCTGATTTTCTTGTTTTTTTATAGTTGATTAAAGTAAATTCTGATGAAGCAGTCCTTGAGTGAAGTGTTAGGACACCTAAGTAGGATCCTAGAAGGTTTTGACCAGGTGATGCACGGGCTGGCGATTGCATAGAAAGATGCCTAAAGGATTTATTTTTATTTCAAAAGTGTTATTCTCATTTTATGCATAGAAAGATGCATAAATAATTTATTTTTATTTCAATTCTCATTAAAATTGATTTTATGCATAAAAAGATACATAAAGGAATTATTTTTATTTCAAAAGTGTTATTCTCATTAAAATTGATTTTATGCATAAAAAGATGCATAAAGGATTTATTTTTATTTCAAAAGTGTTATTCTCATTAAAGTTAATTTTTATGTATAAATAGATGCATAAAGAATTTTTATATCAAAATTAGAATTCTCTTAAATTCTATGTGAATGATGTGAATCAGATAGATGTGAATGAAGGGATGGATGTGTGATGTGAATAGAGGTGATGAGATGTGAGGTGAATAGATGTGATGAGATGTGAGGTGAATAGATGTGATGAGATGTGTGATGTGAATCAGATAGATGTGCATGAAGGGATGGATAGATGTGATGTGAATAGAGGTGATGAGATGAGGGAGATGTGTGATGTGAATCAAATAGATGTGCATGAAGGGATGGATAGATGTGATGTGAATAGAGGTGATGAGATGTGAGGTGAATAGATGTGATGAGATGTGTGATGTGAATTAGATAGATGTGCATGAATGGATGGATGGATGTGATGTGAATAGAGGTGATAAGACGTGAGGTGAATAGATGCGATGAGACGTGATGTGAATCAGATAGATGTGCATGAATGGATGGATGGATGTGATGTGAATAGAGGTGATGAGAAGTGAGGTGAATAGATGTGATGAGATGTGATGTGAATCAGATAGATGTGCATGAATGGATGGATGGATGTGATGTGAATAGAGGTGATGAGATGTGAGGTGAATAGATGTGAGGTGAATAGATGTGATGTGAATCAGATAGATGTGAATGAATGGATGAATTGTGATGTGAATCAGATAGATGTGAATGAATGGATGAGATGTGATGTCATATGAATCAAGATGTAAATGAATAATATGGGATGTGAGTGGATGTATGTGAAAGAATGGATGTGAATGTGTATGTGAATAATGGATGTAAATGAGTATGTGAAAGAATGGATGTGGATGTATGTGAAAGAATGTGATGTGATGTAAAGGGATGTGATGTGACATGAATATATGTGGATGTGAAGTGATAGATATGAATGAAAAGATAGATGTGAGAAGTCGTACATGTGAACGATTGGATGGATGTGGATGAATGAGATGAGATGTGTATGAATGAGATATGAATGTGGATGAAGTGATGTGATATAATGTGGATAGAATGTATGTGATAGGATGGTTATGAGAATGTATGTGGTGGATATGAACCAAATGCATTGGACTAACAGCAATCATTTGAATCCACAAGAAAAAAGGCTCAACATTGTGGGTCAGTCTATTGTAGTTTCCTTTTGATCGACACACACTTCACCACCACAAGTTTCTTCATCTTCAAGCTCCACATCCACATATACCTCTATAAAGAACCAGCTACTACTAGTAGGGCATCAGCAAGGAAAGCAACAACCTACCCTTAAGTGGGTCCCTAAAGCTTCTCCACCACTAGTTCTCACTCGCCAACCCATTGTCAAAAAGCCCAAGAGGCACCACAACAAAAATCAATCCAAACCACAAATTACCTCTATCTCAATGGATTCCAACTTGTCTGGCCAAACCTCAATCTTGTCCACTCACAGTGCCAAAATTGACAAAGGGAAGAACCAAATCAAAATTGAACCTTACTCTCACTAGTATCTCAAAAGATTTGGATTCCTAGGACTGTAAATAGGATGGAATGCACTTAGAAAGGGGGAGTCGGGCCAAACCATTAGCTCCAAAAAAACATCTACAAGTGCCTCAACATCAAGCCAAGCTCCACCTACACAAATACCTCTAAAAAGCCCACCACCCAAGGAAAGGACTACTGATCAACAAGTTCTTACATCAACGTCACCACCTTTCTAAGAACTTGACAATCCAATCCTTACCTATGAAAGTCTCTTGCCACCTTTAATCCTCAACTAGCCAAAAATACCATCATGGCTAGTGTACTCCTCATAAATAATCCCACACAGACAAAAGCTGGAAAGGATGGCTATAAAAGGTGTACACGTCTCTGTGAAGTCTAGGGATGACATGAGATAGGAAGGGAGGCATTTCTATTAACTTCTATATTATCTGTGTCCTCCCCAACAATCCTTCGTGCTCATATGCGAAAGGAGCTTGTTGAAAAATGCTGACACCATAAAATGTGGAGTTGTATCTCTGTGTATACTTATAGGAAATGTACACACAAATTAATCCACACATCAAATGTTTTTTAAAATAAAAGAGATGAGAAGGGAGCGTAAAAATAAACAATTATAAAGAGAATGTTTAACCTTCAAAGAATCGACATTTCTAGGATGTTTGAATGTTGCCTTTTCAAGTCTTGAGAAATGGTTTCCTCTTGGTACGACACCAATGTACCCATTTTGGATGTCGATATTTTGGATGCCGATAGTACATAATGGTACAAAGGGGAGTTAATTATTCCTTACTTGCAAACCCACTTGCGATATTTTTATGCATTCTTGAGTGAAGTTTGTTGTGAGAGTGCATTTGTTGACCTTTTTATAGTTTCCATGGGGATAGATGTTTGGTTCACCTACATGTCATCCAAATGTCATTCTATAATGAGAATTCCCTAAGACCTCTACCAAGTATGCCACAAGCAACATATGAGCTACAAGTAACCTATGAAGATAAGGGACCTAGTGATGATGATGAGTCTAAGTTTGCATTCACATTGCATCTTTCTGATAGTGAACTTTTATGATAAGCTTTGCTCTTCATTTTTGTTATTTTCTTATGTGTGTCATCAAAGTGTGCAATCAAATTTATAGGTTTGCTATCTCCACATTCAACCATCTTACAAATAGCCAACAATGAGTCTCTTCTATTTGAACAAGTGTATTTGAAACTTTCTCTTCATATGTAGATCTTTTGCAATTTTTACTTTCATTGTTCACTTGAGGAATGTTTGCATTGCACTTGGACTGGTCAGATTTTCTCTCTGTTTACTATCTAGATGTTGGCTTACTATCTGGATGAATATTAATGCTAGCACTTTTTCTTAAAAATAGTCCTAGTCTTCCTTTTCGGCATCTAAAATAAGGTATGCCAAAGAAGGAGTATACCGAGTACTCAACTCTTTTATTGTGTCCTCTTTAGCCATATTCTAAATATCTAGGCAGTTTGTGAGTGAAAGGACAGTTGTTACAATAATAGATTAATTAATTAATATTTTTAAAGAGAAGTCCAAGAAGATAGCCATTTTCATGTAGGATCCTAGTAGGTCTTTGGGCACCAACAATGGTACTTTAGACTGATGCCTTGATTTTTCATGGGGTGGAACCTCGTGTTTTTGCTCCCCTAGGAAACCATCGTTATGGGAGGTTCTTAGCAATTCTTAGGTACTCTTGGCAGGTCTTTGGGCCATTTCTTTGGTCTCTATAGGGTGGTGGCTTATCTCTATTTATTATTATGAAATAAAAGAGCACCAAAAAATCAATAAATCAAACAATAAAAATAATTATCTAATCACAAGAAATTTTGCTTCTAAAGTTAGCATTTGCTTTAGATGGTTCATGTGCATCATTGTGTTTTGAGATTGTGGTCATAACCATAGGCATCCTCTTGCACTAAGTTTATGGATAGAAGACTTTGTACTCATTTTTATAAGTTAGATTCGCATTAATTTTCATCTTTGTAGCATCTTTAGAAAAGTTAACCAGTCTTATCTCTATTTTATGATCTCTATATCTATAACTTCTTTTTTGCTAAATCTTCCTTGTTTCTACAACATCTTACTTGTTATTTTTGTTTCTATGCAGATAATGCCAAGCTTCATGTTACTTTTCTCTTGTGAAATCTACATTAGGAAGGGGGCATGTTAATCCCCGCTGTTAATGACATCCACAATGTCGATGCCAGCCACCTTACCATTTTCAATAATTTTGGCCAAAGTAGTTACTAAATTTCATTGGAATGTGCTTATATTGTATTATTTTATATGTGTAGGTGAAGAGTACTAGTTATGGATTAAGTGTTTACACAAGCTAGAGTGGCCAAATGAGCCCTAGGACCTAATTTTTAACGTTGGCTTCCCAAGAGTGTAAACCCTAGAAGCCACACGGTGGAGATCGCATAGGCACCTTCTTGGAAGTCTTTGATTTGTTTTTTTCTTCTTCCTACAAAGAGTTTATCACACTTTCCAAAGAAGGAATAGGATCCCGCTCTTTAATTAAGCACAGTGACAAGTTGATCAAACTTTGAAGGCATAGTCTTCAATAAGATGGCAACAGCATCTTCATTAGGTATAGGAGATTGGACATACACAAGTTGAGTCATAAGACTCTTTAACCTATTGATGAGTGAAGCCACTCCTTCATTTGCCTCTATTGTGAGCCCATAGAGTTGCATTTTAAGACTAATCTTAGAATGCTTTGCTTTAGCACCAAATTTTTTCTCAAGTGTTTCCCAAGCTTGAGCTGCAGTGTTAGCATCATCTATATAATGTATAAAATTATCATCTAATGTTGTGATTATTATCCCTAAAGCTTGTTCATCCTTTGCTTGCAAAGCAACAGTGGTAGCTCTAGTGACAACTCCTTCTCCCTCTCCTTCTACTTGTGGTTTGACTAAGCTCCATAAGTTCTTTCTCATTAAATGCCCCTTGACCTTTGCTAGGTGTGAAACCCTATGCCATTGAACTTATCAGGACACTTAGAATTAGAATCCATGATTGATGTGGATGCCATAGATAGGGATATCTTACCCCACTGAGAAGATATACTCGGGGATCTGTCTATAATCCCTTTACAAGAGGCGGCATTTAAGCTTCATAACCACACATGCACACATATTATCTATGTGGATAGAGATGTGATAATGCTTAATCAAAGACCTTTTGTACATAAGATAGCATTATTATGATCATTAGAAAAGGATTGAGCAAGATCATTACCACACAAGCATTAAAATGCTTGTGTAGAAAAAACTATAGTAGAACCCCCCTCTGCAAATTAGCTTGGCATTGGAGATTGGCTAAACTATTTGGCAAGCCCTTTTAGGGGAATCTAGAGGACATTGGGGCACATGTGTGGCTTAGAGGAATTGATACAATTTCTTTTGTGGAGAGAGAACAAGGCTTTGCAGCACCCGCTTCTCAGAAGCGATGACGATTTGGGGAAAACAGCAATGCAAGGTCGTATAGCAGAGTGAATCTATCAAATTGAGGCAATGGCGACTTGCGCCTTGAGCAAAGGGAGATATCTTGTGAAGAAAATGTGCCACGATATGCCCTATAGAAGGTGGTGGAAGTCCTCCAATGTAGGTGGGTACTATTTTGGAAAAGCTTATTTTAGTTCCACTAATGGTGGGTGATTAATAACTTAATTAATATGCTAAGTAACTAATAAAATATCTTAATGAGGGCCTTGGGAGCATAATTGGCTCTGATACCATGAAAGAAATCAAGGTGGGAAGAGATTTGATCCATTCATAATATGAAAAATAACTGCATTGCTTCATTCACAATGTGAGTGCTACATGGGTTTTATATAGCCTTTGGATCTAGTCCTGGATGACATCATTGATGATGTAGATGAGCTAGATGCTTCTCCTAAAGATGCTCCATGACCCCTTTGATGTAGGGATGCCCCTTGACATGTGGAGTGATGCTACATACTTTGATTTGAGATTAGGATAACACTTCATCCTATGCATGCTCGTTTTATGTCTAAGGGACAAGTTGGGCTTATATTTCTAACAAGATCACCTCATGGCATTTTGTTATTACAGAGGTAATATGGCTTAGACATGTTGTCCAAGCATGGTATAATAGATTGTAAGCCTATTTCAGTGCCATTGGAGCAGAACACAAAGCTTCCGCAGATACAGGTGAGCTTTTGGAGGACCCCACTACACATAGAGGCGCATAGGTAGCTTGTTCTACATGATCATTACTAGGCCAAACTTGAGTTATGTTGTTGGACTTGTGAGTCAGTTTATGCAGGCCCCTAGGAAGCCACACTTAGATACGGCTATATGGATTCTCGGGTACATAAAGTCCATAGTTGATTATGGACTTTTCTATGAGGCTGGTATAGAGATACAACTACATAGGTACATAGATGTTGATTGGGCTGGTGGTGTTGCAAACAGGAGATCTACCAGTGGTTTTATGTTCTCATTTGGGAGTGCTATTGTGAGTTGGAGTAGTAAGAATCAACCAACAGTTGCCTTGTTAAGTACAAAGGTAGAGTACAGGGATGCTGCTATGGCAGCTTGTGAGGTTTAGAAGCTACTTGATGATATGGGTGAGCCCATGGATAGGATAGTGGTCATTTATTGTGACAACATGAGTAGCATACAATTGGCTAGTAACCCAATATACCATGCTAGAACGAAGCACATTGAGGTGCACTATCACTTTGTGAGGGAGAAGGTTCTAGCAGGTGATGTAGATCTGGTATATGTGAGCACAGAGGATCAAATGGCTCATATCTTCACAAAGGCATTGGGCACAGAGAAGCTATAGGTTTAGGAGCTTACTTGGAGTGCAGTGTGTGGAGTTGAGCTCAAGGAGGAGTGTTGAGATATCAAGCTCAACTAATGCTACAGTGGACATTGATGACCCCACCTGGGTGACAGCTTTCGCACTTATGCCATTGGCATGGTGGTGAGATTATGGTCAATATGGCATGAGTGAATGATAGGATGTGTGACAACCACTTTGGAGTACTAGATTTATGGCATAGTTATAGCGCTAGCTCATATAGATGGGTTCACACTATAGACCAACTATTTTGTATGCTGTAGTAAGAGAGTACTTTTCCTTTATGTATGCACTCTTATCTTTTAGTTATATGGTTTCAAAGAATAGAAGAAGAAAGAAGAAAATTCAGCCATCCATCTCTCTCTTGTGTCTTGCACTCTCTTGTGTGTGTGTGTGTGTGTGTGTGTGCTTGCAAGGAACTCAAGAGCTCTCTCTCCCCCCCATATTCTCTTTAAAACCAAGTTAGAACCCAACCTTAGAATCTCTCAACAACTGATAACAAGTGTCTCACAACTGCCACAAAAACCTTGTCAGACCACAAAGTCTTCTAACTTCTAACAATTGTCCTCTGACAGACCTCCCAACCGTCAATGGACCTCATAGTCACATCCGGGTCCCTACACCACCTATTGCTAATTATTCTAATGTACGGATGATTAAGGTTGACCCCCTGCACAAGTTAATTGACCCAGCACAGACTCAACCAAGGTCATCTCTTCACTCACAGCCTTTCCTCCAATAGAATTCTACCCAATCAACATTGATTGAACCAAAACAAACAAAAGAACTCTTCAATTCCACACAACTTGAACTTATGTGAATTTAAAGAAAATTGCACAACTCACGATAGACATTAAAAATTGGGAATTGAGCAGATGAGAGAAAATAGCAACAGATCAAGAGAACCCTCACACAAATAACCTCAAAAGAAACCAGACTTATATTCTCCACCCTATTAAGATCAACAATGACAATAAGATCTGCAGCTTGTAGGCTTCAACTATCCAATACAACTAGGAATTGTTTTGAGCAATGTGATCTGGGACACCATTTTCCACACAGAACGCTCTATCACCTCTATAATCCCTGCTCTAGAAAGATCTAAGCCTCTTCTACTAGCAGTCCCCACATCACCTTCTTCTTAGAACAAGCCGATTGACTACAAGCTACACATTAAACTTCTCAACATAAACTCTCTCTCTTGCCACTCTCTTCTTCAACACCAAAGCTCTCACACCAATACAGCTTCCTCTCTTTTCTCCTCATCATGTTATGCACTCTATCTCCATGCATACCTCAACTACTCTACCCAATCTTGTCGGCTATTCCCTATGCAATAGTCCTCCCTCTACTTAACAGCAATAAATAACAACTAGTTTATGAATGCGCAAATATCCATGCAACAATCTCCTACCTCCTAAGGTTCCTAACCATACCCAATTTGTTTTTTCTTCTTTTGGGGTTGGGGTGGATACCTCCATTGAGCATATCCCTTGGGCCACAAAAAATCCTATCAGTCTTATCTCTAATCATCACCGTGTTAACCTCACCTAATATACCACTTATCCCTTGGGCCACAAAAAATCCTATTAGACTTATCTCTAATCATCACCGTGTTAACCTCACCTAATATACCACTTATCCCTCCAGGTGTGATTTCTAATGTTTATCTAGCAAGGATACACCTTGGATCACCGTTAACCTTGCCCAATATACCACTTTTCTCTCTAGGCATTATCTATAATGTTTATCTATCAAGGATGCGTCTTGGATCACTGTTAACCTCCATGTGTCACAGAATTATGTTGAAAGATGCCAACTGAATATAGACACTTTTGAGGATCCACCATGCCATGCAAGAAGGCTAAAAGCCACAAGAAGGAGGTGAGGTCCCGCCAAAACCAAATCAATGAACCACACCACCATGGGCACATGACCACTTGCCTTGGCACTCGTAATCCCCCAAGATCCTTTTTTGAGACAAAAGAAATATTACCAAAAGAAAGTCCCAAGAACATCTCCCACCTACCTGCAATAGGTTGGCAAAGAATCTCCCTCGTAGAGAGCCTATTCATGGTATTCAAAGACTCGAGGTCCCACTCATATGGCTATACCTCGAGCAACCCTTTAAGAAGTGGGTTGTAGAACATCCTAGTCGAAGAGTATAGCGTACAAGAGGCTAACGGCAAATGATAAAGCCTTTAATGCGGTAGAGATGAAGAACCAACCCAAGTGGTGGCATTACCTTTGCAATCCATGCAATTCCAGACTACCAAGGCATACTAAGGCAATATATTGTGCAGCGCCAGTCAATCAACACATCAATCCAATGTATATGCCACTCTGAAGGCACATGAGGTAGAAGGAAAACAAGGCCAAGAAGAAGATCAACCCTCTCCTTCTCAACTTTCTAAAGTTTGAATCTCCACCATTCAGCATGATCCCAATATAAGAATGGATGTGTGGAAGGATTCTATAATTTATTACTTCATATAAAGATGCCCTAGATATCATCGTCCAAGGAGCACCATTTGGATTTGGTTACAAGCCTTCAAGGAAGAGAAGGGCCTATTATGGCTCACCCAAACCCTCATCGAAACACATCCAACAAGAAGATTACTTGGCAAACTGCAACTATCGTGCAGATCTTTCCAATGGCCGAGCTCGTAACCCTTGAGGTCTCCAAGCTCCACCACTCCTTGAGTAGCAATTCCGACGAAGCCTCCCGCATGCATTGTCACATTGCCATGTTGCACTATGTGGACTTGTCTCTCCTCTCACCTCACTTCACTCACACACACTCACTAGCATGCATTAGAGAGAGATTAGCAAGAGGATTAGCAAGATCCACACTCAATTGCACAATGGGAAATTTCTTTATATTATGAGAGATTTTCATTTTTATACATGGCCATAAGTGTTCACAGTCACTTTAATTGTGACCGTCGCGCTGGGCACTTTAGGCTCATAAGAGGCCTAATGCTATTACAATGACTGCTCTCATAATATAGCCATGAAGTACATCACTTGGGACTTCATCCTAACTTGCTACCACATGCTCCTGAAGCAATGGCCATAAGTATTCCATCCAACCATTATGGGCGCCCGTCCAAGTTGTAGATTTGGACACCATTGCACTGATGCTTTTGGTGTTTAGGTTTCTTTCTTTGTGCAGGCTTAGGTGACTTCTTGATGTGCTTGGGAATCTAAGATTTGGTATTACCTTGGTAGTACCCTTGAGCTTGTAGTAATCTTTTTGGTACCCACACTTGTTGAGTGGTTGGAGTTCTTTGAGGAACTCACATAGGCTTTTGTGGATGATGTTGTGGAGTACTTCTAGTCTTCTTTGGCCTTTGAGTCTTGCATTGAGGAAGAGGCTTTTATTTTGTCGAGGCACCCAAATTGGATTGGCACATTCGTAGTAGCCTTGAGCTACTAGTAGCTGCTTTTCCACCCACATTTTGTCACCATTAACATACCTTAATTTTGGTTATCGTGTGGTAGAGTTTTCTTTTTGGATGAAGTGGAAGATTTATGATCTTCCTTCACATTGGTTGGCATTGAGACTATAGGTTTGACTTTCATGGGTGTTGTTGATGGTGAGGCTTGAGTCTCTTATGGAGTGGTGGCTATTGATGATGTTGAGGCTTTTGAGCATGCGACCTGCTCTTTTGGCAAGGTTGGTTGATGAAGAGGCATTGGCTCCGAGGTTTTTCCCTTGAGTTTCTTATCAGAGTAAGAGTGAAATGCTTGAAGAACTTCTTCAAGAGTGGCTGTTGATGGAGGGGTTTTGACATTGGAAATAAAAGCTCTTTCTCTTTTTGGTGAAGATGGAGTTGGAGATGGTAAAATGGAGTTGGCTCAAATCCCTTAGGGTTGGATCCTCTTCTTACAGTCTTGGGTAGCGGTAGTCCATTTATGCCCCAAGATCACATCTGCTTCCAACACATACTCGACCACCAAAAACTTACACGTAAGGAGGTTAGTTTCAATATACATTGTATGTTCAAAGTACCCCAAACATGGCACGTTCATATCTTCTGTGAACGGAATTCTCTCTAGATGAGACTTAAATGTTGGTTGACCTACCAAATCCCATAACTCAAGGGTCATGAGATTGTGTTCGCGTTATGAACAAAGCTGTGCTTGGATTGTGTTGATTTTATTGTAAAGTTCAAATCCAACCATAACCCTTGGGGTATTTTGAGTAAGATATGTTGGGAGTCCCATCTCCTCTGAGGTCTCTTCCTCTTGTAGGAGCCATTTCACAATGCTTGCAGGAGTGTTCAAGGTGACTATTTGCATGGATTCATCAATTGAATACTAGGAGTCACGTACCCAAGTTCCACCAAGGAGTCACGTACCCAAGTTCCACCAAGGATAACATCAATTGAATACTAGGAGTCACGTACTCAAGTTCCACCAACAAGGATAATATCATATTCAAGGAAATCTAGGGTTGCATGGAATTCAAATTCCACAATTTGACTGATTGTTTGAGTAGCATAGATGAAGCAACCTAAAACTTCAATGTTTTCTTCTCCATTGGCACCTCTTGCAAGACCGTTGTCCTTAGGGATGATTTAAGATTGGCCCAATGATACCCATGTCTATTGTCACAAGGTTATGGCTTGCTCAAGGAGGGCTAATCAATGTGCATTTACGCTTAATGTTATTTCCACAGGGAAATCTAACCATACCATGATAGAATCCTCAAGCAAAACCATGGAAGTTTCAGCTTTTGTTTCAGCTCCAGTTCTCATTTCAATTTCATATTCCCATTCACTTTCATCCTCTTTTTAGCTCTCAGCTTTTTCAAGAGTACCCAAGGTGTATAATGGCACTTTGGGTCCACTGACCACTTTAACTAAGGTCTGTTTCGAAACTCGCGAATCCTTAGTCCTGTTCTATGTAGCTCTTGAGATCTTGGTATAGCTTATGTTTAGCCTTTAAAGGTGCAAGGGGCTGAAGCTATGCTAGCTTCACCATGAGAGAAGAGTACTCCTCCAAATGAGGATTTGAGAGATTTCCTCCAAATGAGAATTTGAGAGACTGCTTAAATTTTGCAAGGGATTCATCGAATTCCTCACGTGCTTTTTCAACTGCATCATTCGTGCAAGCTTCCTCTGATGACTCTTCTTGACATGATGAGTTCATTTTTGTAGAGAGTACGTCTTCCTTTTGAAAGGGGCAGTGATAGTCCTCCGGTTTTTGTATTCTTGTTTCTTTTTTAGGTTTGACATTATAAGATTTAATCACAACTGGTGATCCTATATGACACTCACAGCAATGCTAAGCATGCTCTGCTGAGCTTGCTTTTTGTGTTCATCATATGTCATGTGATCATGATTTTCAATTTGGGGTGGTTGGGTGGGTTCTAGTTTCTTGATTAGATTGTGAGGTGCAGTGAGTGACAAGTCAGAACTTGTTTCATCCTCACTAAGTGACGTACTAGAAATTGTTTCACTTCTGACTTTCCTTGGATTTGAGATTTTCATTATGTTTTCCCATGCGACGAGAATGAACTTCCTTTTGGGCTTTTGTATCATGTGTCGCACGTGGGTTTTGTGGTTTCAAGGGTAGCCTTAGAGGTGGATGCATTCGCATCATGTGTAGCTTTTGGCTCTTTTGGGGTTAGGTCCTCCACATGCTCCTTTCTCTTGTCCTTTATTTTAACCTTGGTTTTTATAGTTTGTTGGCCCTTGTTTTTTTTTAGGTTTAGAAGGTTTTGCATCCTCTTTTGGTTTCTGTTTGAACACATGCTCTCCTACCCATTTTGAAGTGTTTTCTTTTGCATTATTTTTTATTGTTTCTCATGCCTTGGCTTGCAAGCATGTAAGCACATTCAAGGGTTTTGCATCCTCTTTTGGTTTCTGTTTGAGCACATGCTCTTCTACCCATTTTAAAGTGTTTTCTTTTGCATTATTTTTTATTGTTTCTCATGCCTTGGCTTGCAAGCATGTAAGCACATTCAGGGGTATCGTGGACAATTACTTGTTTTGCACACTAAAGATGTTAAGAGTTGTATTCTACGAGACAGGTTGCATTGAAGCAACTCACCTTGAGCAATCTTGGAGTATGTAATCGATGCCACATCTTTCACATATGGGTTGCAAAGTGTCAATGACTGTGGGCGTGGAAGTATTCTAAATTGTGCAATCTGTCGCTTTGTGCAGTCGAAGACAATAGAAACACTGAGGTGTTTGCTTAACTGCTTCCTGAGCAAATTATACCCTTTGGACTATTTCTCTTTGAGGCAAGGATGGTTGAATCACTGCGAGTGAATTAGGACATCAAGATGTGTCATGACCCAAAGCTTTGCAATGTTTGCAAAATAGAAAGACAGGCTTAGGGTACACACATTGGGGATTAGGGTGGTAGTGGTGGCAAAGAACACAAGGCATTAGGTCCACCACTTTGAGAACACAAGGACGGTGGCAACAAAGAACACAAGGCATTAAGTCCACCACTTTGAGAGGCATCAAGGATGTTTTGTCTTAAGGGAGCTGGGAGCTCATTCTCTTGAATATTTTGGTTCAAAGCTTTTAAGCAAGGCTATGTAGAATTCAGGGAATGACAATTCTATGATCAATGTTTCTTTAGCCTTTGCTTCACTTGGTTTAAATGAGGAACATCTCATATCGTGATCATCCTCCATCATGTTGTCATCTAAACGTATTGCTTCTTTACAACATTAATCGAATGTTTCCAAATTGGATACAATGATCAAGTTGCATAAGCTGTTTTTCTTTATGCCCATCATGAAAAATATCTTCTATTGAGCATCTTTTAGTTTCTCCCATGGCTCACATCATGAGTCCAGTATTTTTATCCGAATGATAAAATCTCTAATGGTTTCATTTTGTTTTCTCTCCATCGAATAGAGTTCTCTTGCTGCACTCCATCGATAACCTTGTCTTGAAAAGCCGTGGATAAATGTTATTTTCAAGGTCCTGAAATTTGCCTTAATCTCGTAGGCATCAATGTGATGAACCACATCAACTAGCCTTTCCCACTAAGCACAGGTTCAATGTATGTACTACCTTGATGGGGCAATTTGGGTTTCCAAAGGCTTCTGAATCACATCTCTATTCAAACATTTGCATATGAACTGAATAGGATCAGCTGTTCCATTGTACTTGCCCATGATTTTGGAAATCTTTACGGCTATGTTTTTGGATGAGTCACTGAGGCCGTGTGTGGGTGCTCTTGTGAGATTAAGACCTCATTTAGTCCTTGGGCAACCCTCCTTCTTAGATTAGTCAATATGTCTTAAGGTTTCGGCATCTAGGGGTTGCAAAGGTTTGGTACCTAGCACTTCTAAAGGTTAAGGACTTGTGGTAGTGCTAAGCAAGGGACTAAATCCTGGAGGGATTGATGTGACATGGGATGTAAAACTTGATGACACCCTTGTTGTCAGCATGGCAAATGGTATTAGATGTGCATTTGGGGCATGGATCTGAATGGCTTGAAGATTTCAACCATTGGGTTTAGTTTGGCTGTGGGCCTAAGTAATCCCTCTATTGTTACCATATCTTGACGTTGCCAATTGCTCCTTAATAATGAACAAACGCACACGTGTTTTTTTTTTGCTTTTTAGGTTTTCTTACAGCCCGTTATAACCTCAAGAGGCATGGCGCACCTTTCTCTAGGTCAAATGAGGGTTCATTTGTTGCCTTGATTTGCTTAGGTGTACGTGAACGACCTCTTAGAGATATTTTTTTGAAAAAAGTACACCATTGGTGTCCTAGATGGCAGACAAGGTCTTAAAAGTGCATGTGAACACCCTTAGGATGAACTTTCCAAGAAACGGTGCATGCTAGTAGCATCCCAAATAGAAGAGGAGGTCTCAAAACCTATTTTTCATCACTATCTCAAGATGAAATTTTTTCCTAAACAATTTTTCCTTTTTCGCACCTCATTTTTGAACGTGTTCCAAGAGGAATTTGGAAAAACGTTGTATAAGAGAGTTGTAGTATTTTTTAAGTACCACAACTTTATCTCTCTGACTTTTTTGTGATTTTGTTGTTTAGACACTCAAAAAGTAGCCTGAATATGGTATGGGGTCTTTTGCAAGCTATTTTGGGTGATTTTGTGCTTTTAAGCCCATTTTTTGCCTTGATTTTTGAGTCAAATTTTGAGGCTGCTGATTGGAGGCCAAAATAATGGATTTTGCCCTTGGACGCTCAAGACCAATTTCAAAGAGCTCGATTAGGGATTCTCGATAAGCACTAGAACATGTTCATCGACCTCACGATTTCGGAGATACGGGCCCCCAAACATGGCTGTTTTTTATACTCTTAAGAAAAAAAAACTCCATGGACCCTTTCACACTGTGAAGTGGAGGGACCTTTTCACGCCGTGAATTTTTTTTTTGCTTCACATAATTTTTCACACCGTGAAATGTAATGAATCTCATGCCGCAAAGTTTTTTTTTGCTTCACATAATTTTTCACACCGTGAAATGTAATGGATCTCATGCCGCAAAGTTTTTTTTTTTTGCTTCACAGAATTTTCACGCCATGAAATGTAGAGGATCTCATGCTGTGAAATGGATCACGCCTTTTTTTTCCCTCATGGACCTTTTCACGCCGTGAAATGTAGAGGATCTCACGTCGTGAAATGGATCTCACGCGGTGATTTTATTTTTTTTGGGAGTCCAGAGAGAAATTCGAGTTTTCTTGTGTGGATGGAATATTTTTTAAATTTTAAATTGGGGAGATATGAGCATTTTCCCAGAAAGTTAAGTGGGAATAAAAAAAGTCAACACTTTTATGACACCCCCTTACACCCTTCATAAATAACCCCCAAAATGGACAAGTTGACTACTCATTGGCATCATTACATTAAATGCTCATTAGCTACTAATGAAGTGTGTAAAAATATATTTAAGAATTAATCAAAGATTAACTCTTTCACTAATCTTTTTTCCTTTTGAATTAATCAAGATTCCTTAATTAACCCTTAATCATCAAACAATTAATCAAAGATTAACTCTTTCACTAATCTTTCTCTCTTTTGAATTAATCAAGAGTCTCTAATTAATCCTTAATTATCAATTAAGGATTAATTAATCAAGAGTCCCTAATTAATCCTTAATCATCAATTAATATACACCACTAAGCACATCATTAGATAGAACCTTAGATTGTTAAGATTTATGCTTAATCTAAAGTGTAAATTAACTAATAATCAAAGATTAATTAAGCCCTTAATTTTAGCTTTTTTCTTTATGCAAAATAGGCCAAAGAGAACAAAAAATCTCTAATTGGTGAAAATTTTGATGCAATTAGATGTTTTGATGCATCTAGATGCTCTTGAAATCCCCCAAAACACTAATTTTGACACCTTACATGATCGATTTTGACCCCAAAAAAACACATTTTCTAGTTTTTTGCCTCTTGAACTGGATTAATCACCCTTAATGATAAAAACCAGTCAATTAAGGAAGATTAGTCAATTTTAACAATTTTTAAAAGTTATTTTGTGAATTTTTTTTAATAATTAAGCTATCCCTAATACTTTCTAGCACTCTTGCATACAAATCAAACAAAAAACACATAAATCAAAGAAAAATTAATGATTTTAGCTCTATGTTTAACTCTAAGAGAGCTAAAAATCACAAAATTGCAATCCATTGCATTGTTTGCTGCAATGGATGTAAATTGAACCTAAAACACTCTATGTACACACTTTACAAACACTAAAAACTAGACTAAAACTAACAAAACAACACATTTAAGTTAAAAAAACATTCTTTCAAAAGACAAAAAAGTGCTATTTCTCACAAAATCACACATAATCTCCATATTAACCACATCTTTTTCGTGGAAAACCACTAATCAAGACAATGGGCAATGGGTAATACATAAATACAGCGAAAAAAGCCAAGGGATGGCTCCTTGACAACGGTGCCAAAAATGTTATGGCTTGTCCAAACCCTCGTCGAAACACATCCAACAAGAAGATTACCTGGCAAACCGCAACTGTCATGGGGATATTTCCGGTAGCCAAGCTCGTAACCCTTGAGATCTCCGAGCTCCACCACTGGAAACAGGGGATGACACTGCTCATCCAATTGCCCAATGTTGGAGATGTGTCATTGTCTATGCAGGATGGCAAAGTGAAGTACCTTGCAGATGTACTTCATGTTCCAAACATAACAAAGAATTTGGTTTCAGTTGGCCAGATGATTGAGCAGGGTTTGCAGGTTTGGTTTAATCCTGATGGTTATTATGTTGAAGACTTTAAAGACAAGTGCAGGTTGGTTGCAAAAGGCAACAAAGTGGGCAGAATGTTTATGTTAAATGTAAACATGCCTGAAGTGACTACTGCGATGTTTGCAAATGGTTTAGGAATTGTTGCAGACACAGATATTTGGCATAAAAGAATTGGACATGTGAATGTGCAGAGAATGAAGTCTATGCAGACTAAAGGAATAGTAGCAATTCCGATGTAGCCTCCTATGTGCGTTGTCACACAGCCGCGTTGCATTACGTACACTCATCCCTCATCTCACCTCACTTCACTCACACACACTCACTAGCATGCATTAGAGAGAGATTAGCAAGATGATTAGCAAGAGACACACTCAATTGCAAATGGGAGAGTTCTTTGTATTATGAGAGATTTTCACTTATATACATGGCCATAAGTGTTTACGTTCACTTAAACTTTGGCCCGCCAGGCACTTTAGGCTCATAAGAGGCCTAATGCTATTACAATGACTACTCTCATAATATATCCATGAATTACATACTTGGGACTTTATCTTAACTTGCTTACCACACGCTCTTGAAGCGGCAATTGCCATAAGTATTCTATCGAACCATTACGAGCGCCCGTTCAAGTTGTAGATTTGAACACCATTGCTTCATATCTTGAATGCATGACCTTTTGGTGTGTCTACCTTGACTCCTTGATGTAAGATAATGGCATTAGCTCTTGTTAACCCTAGTAATGGGTTAACAAGGCCCCATGTAATGGCACACATATGATGAGCCACATGTGTACGGCCTTGCCTTTGAGATCAACCTTAGGCCCACACTTTAATGAATTTATGGGTTATTCATGCACATCCCAATTTTTAAAAGCTTTCAAGATGCAGGTTTTTGAATAGATGTTATATCCAAGTTTATTCTTTCATGTTACGACTTTGTGTTCGTCCGAATAATGGGAAGCCACTCCAATGCTTAAAGGCGGTGAACACTTCCACATTATGAGGTTGTCTTTCGACAATAAACTAAAGATCCTCTCATTGACAAAGCTCATCATTCACAACTTTTGAGGACAGAAACAAGTCTAAGCAAGGGGTTGTTAACTCTTTCCTTACATTTGAAATCCCCACCTCTAGCCTAGGATTTGTTCATATTATGTACGGCCGTGTGCCCAATGATGTAGCAAAAGCCAACCATAAGTGATAGGTAATGGGCACCCACTTAATTTGGGTAGTTGGGCAAAGCCCATTTGTATACATATAATTTGTGATAATGTGAATGGGGTAATTTTAATCATTTCTCAAGTGTAAATCTTTCTTCTTCTCTTGAGCTCTTACTATCTTGGTTTCTTGGTTGGATGAAATGTGTTGAGTGTGCATGCTTGCTAGCTTGAGTAAGAGTGTGATTGAGCATGAATAGAGAAGCGAGTGGTTCAAGCTTTCTAGCTTAATTGTTCCCCATTTGGGAGGATTACTACTGATGAGTAGATTAAGAGTAGAGGAAGGGCTTAAACAAAAGGGCTTGGCACACTTCTTAGCCTCTTTCGCCTCTCTAATAGGGACTTCCACGACCCAAGACAAGAGGTCTAACCACCACTAGCACTATTGTTCCTTATAGAGAGTAAGTAGGCTCCTAGAGAGCAAGAGGATTCATGACATGAACAAATGCATATGGGATAAAATGGCCCTTCGAGGGACTCATGGAGTATTCAAATTCCATAGGCATGTGGTAAGAAATTCCTTTAAGGTAGATGGTGGACTTAGAAGAATAGGTTCACTCCCATGAGAAATGCCTTTAAGGTAGATGGTGGACTTAGAAGAATAGGGTTCATTCCCCATGAGTAAATAGGATCTAAGAATTAAAAGATTCTGGAGTAGAGGCCCAATTCAAAAGTCCAAGATTCTTAAATATTAGACAAGGATGCACATTAGTAACTTGGAAAGAAATGAAGAGGGGAACTCATCAAATAGAATGAACCTTGATTACAATAAAAGGGTTACATTAAAAAAAACTAAAATTATTTAGTCAAATTACAGTGGTTTTCCTATCGGATTAGCTTGAAAACTTATTTGCTACATTGGCTTGGAAAGTATTTGCAAATGAATTGGCCGGAACAACCATGGCCTTCTTTTCAACCGTGTAAAGTTTAAATGCATTGTGGTAGTGGGACAATAAAGGACATCCTTTGTATAAACACAAACATTTGACATACACGTGCCTACTTATTTGGTGGCTCAAAGTTTGAATCATTACATAGAGTATATTTTCCATCTTATGCTTTGGGACGATAAAGGATGTCCTTTGTATAAACACATAAACATTTGATATACACGTGCCTACTTATTTGGTGGCTCAAAGTTTGAATCATTACATAGAGTATATTTTTCATCTTATGCTCTGGGAAAAATATGGTTTAAAGAAATTAGGGTCTAGGGTTTCCAAAAAATGAGGGCTTTTTTAATCTGATGCTATAAGAGACTGTAGCAACTCTCTAATGCTTGATATATGCCCTCAATTTTGAAAAATGTTGGGGGATTTGAGATTAATGCTTTGATTAAGCAAGATTTTCAAAAATTAATAAAAACCCCAAATTGATTTGTTCTCTATGTACCTCTTTGTTTGGTGACTTGAATGTTGATTTTGCAGATTGTTATAGATGCTACTCCTATTGTATTGTATTTCACACAAGTTGGAGAGGTCATGGAAGCTTTAGTTGGGAAAATTGCTTGTTCTTCTCTTTGTCTCGTGAATTTTCACCTTCTTAAGGAGTGGAGATACTTAGTCCACATATGAAGCATTGGTTATTAAACCTTAGTGAGAGGAAAATGATGTGACAGTATTAGGCACATCAGCTGTGGACTATATTGGAGGGAAACCAAAAGAATAGGCAGAGGGGGCATGTAGCAGAGCTAGCATAGTATATCAGGCGATGTGCATAGGTGTGCAACAAAAGAGAGAGCTAAGGCACTGGGAGGCGAAGATGCGCACAGTGGGAATGACATCTTGGCAGCACCTCAGTGGGCATAACAGCAAAGGTGATGTGGCAAGAATAGTAGGTAGCTACATGGTTAAGATGCATAGCTCTAATACCATGTTAAACTAAGAGAAGAGAAGCTAGCTATGGAAGCTCATAGATGACAACCCTGGCTATGGTGTTGGAGCCTACAATGATAGAGAGAGAGCTAGAGAGAGAGTGAGAAGTACATGACTCAAGAATGATGTGATAGTTACTTAATTAATTTTCAATATAGTTACAAAATTTCTCCTCCTAACATCACTGCTTATGTCACAGCACACACAAATATTTTAATATTATTTATACCCCTCTAAGAGGTGGTTTACAGAGATAAACACAAGTGGGTGTTTGCTCCTTTGCTAGAGGATGTTTACAGACGAGCACATATTCGGGCTTAATAGCCTTTCACACACAAAACCAAGCTTAATAGCCTTACACACAAACATATTACCACACTTATATAAGTGGGTACACACATAGGTAAAGACCTTGATTCCCAACATGTATGCCATTCGAGTGGTGCTCCATGTGAAGGTGATCGTTTAAGGCCTTGATTCCCCATTGGTTGTTGGGACATGGGTGAGCTCCTGGAATGCTTGGGTGAGAGACATGGAAGTAGCCTAAGTGGATGGGATTCGTTATGATCAAGCCATTTGAAGAGGCCTTTAAGTGGATGGGATTCGTTATGATCAAGCCATTTGAAGAGGCCTTTAACTGGATGGGATTCGTTATGATCAAGCCATTTGAAGAGGCCTTTAAGTGGATGGGATTCATTATGATCAAGCCATTTGAAGAGGCCTCTAAGTGGATGGGCTTGGGGAATTCCATTCAAATGATGGATAGGATTGGTGAAGACTTAGCCATTTAAAGCATCTTCTTGGATCCTGTGATCCCATGCACGTTTAGGAGGGAGATAATGAATGTGCTCTAAGTGTTGAGCTTTTTCCTCAATGATTTGCCCAGCTGGCTCAAATGATGGATGAGATTGGTGAATTCCATTCAAAGTGGCTCAAATGATGGATGAGATTGGTGAATTCCATTCAAAGTGGCTCAAATGATGGGTGGGATTAGTGAACATTTAAAGTGTCTTCTTGGATCTTGTGATCCCATGCATGTTTAGGAGGGAGATAATGAATGTGCTCTAAGTGCTGAGCTTTTTCCTTAATGATCAGCCCAAATGCCTAAAGGATCACCGAGAGGCCTAAAGTATCCATCATTTGAAGAGGCCTTTAAGTGGATGGGATTCGTTATGATCAAGCCATTTGAAGAGGCCTTTAACTGGATGGGATTCGTTATGATCAAGCCATTTGAAGAGGCCTTTAAGTGGATGGGATTCATTATGATCAAGCCATTTGAAGAGGCCTCTAAGTGGATGGGCTTGGGGAATTCCATTCAAATGATGGATAGGATTGGTGAAGACTTAGCCATTTAAAGCATCTTCTTGGATCCTGTGATCCCATGCACGTTTAGGAGGGAGATAATGAATGTGCTCTAAGTGTTGAGCTTTTTCCTCAATGATTTGCCCAGCTGGCTCAAATGATGGATGAGATTGGTGAATTCCATTCAAAGTGGCTCAAATGATGGATGAGATTGGTGAATTCCATTCAAAGTGGCTCAAATGATGGGTGGGATTAGTGAACATTTAAAGTGTCTTCTTGGATCTTGTGATCCCATGCATGTTTAGGAGGGAGATAATGAATGTGCTCTAAGTGCTGAGCTTTTTCCTTAATGATCAGCCCAAATGCCTAAAGGATCACCGAGAGGCCTAAAGTATCCATCATTTGAAGAGGCCTTTAAGTGGATGGGATTCGTTATGATCAAGCCATTTGAAGAGGCCTTTAACTGGATGGGATTCGTTATGATCAAGCCATTTGAAGAGGCCTTTAAGTGGATGGGATTCATTATGATCAAGCCATTTGAAGAGGCCTCTAAGTGGATGGGCTTGGGGAATTCCATTCAAATGATGGATAGGATTGGTGAAGACTTAGCCATTTAAAGCATCTTCTTGGATCCTGTGATCCCATGCACGTTTAGGAGGGAGATAATGAATGTGCTCTAAGTGTTGAGCTTTTTCCTCAATGATTTGCCCAGCTGGCTCAAATGATGGATGAGATTGGTGAATTCCATTCAAAGTGGCTCAAATGATGGATGAGATTGGTGAATTCCATTCAAAGTGGCTCAAATGATGGGTGGGATTAGTGAACATTTAAAGTGTCTTCTTGGATCTTGTGATCCCATGCATGTTTAGGAGGGAGATAACGAATGTGCTCTAAGTGCTGAGCTTTTTCCTTAATGATCAGCCCAAATGCCTAAAGGATCACCGAGAGGCCTAAAGTATCAAGCTGTGAAGTTGTATATATCTTGTTTTACATGTGATGCATATAATACATACATACATACATACATACATACATACATACATACATACATATATATATATATATATATATATATGATATATTGTTTCGAATTAAGTTGTGATGAGGTGTGTGTGCATATTCTTGTTTGTAGTGTGTGTAAGTGAAAGAGGAAGGAGGATGGGTGCATACTTGAACACCAAGTTTGTAGATTGAGTGGTTAGGTAGTTAGCTAGACCCATGGATGGGACTAGGCTCGGCCCTACGGATCTAAGCGTGTGTGCATGTGTGGTAAAAGACTTGAAAGAAATTGTGTAAATAGAAAAAAACCAAAATTCTAAGGATGAAATCTCACATGACTCTAGAGAACCAAACATATATGGAAAAACTTTAAAAGGAATTTCAATCCTTAGGGTCCAGGGTTAGCAGATCCCAGGGTTAGAAGTGTTATGTTAGCATAGAGGGAAGTGTCTACATTTCTCGGTGTTGCGAGGGACTTTTCCAGTTGAGCCTAGGGGATCTGCTCGGATAGCCTTGCATCGAGCCAATGTAGGGGTGACATTTATGGCTAACAAGGGGTCAATAAGAAAGGGTACTTTGAGAGCTTATAAAAGGAACCTTGGACCACCTCAATTTTTATGTCATCCTGTTTCTTCTTTGTGCATTGTGGCACAACCAAAAACCCTTTACTCTTCTTCATTACAAACTTTATCATAGTAGTTTAAGAGCCATTTAAGTTTCAATCACAGAGCACATGTAAGGAACTTGTAATCCATTTATTACATCAATACTCCATCTCTTTTTAAAGTTTCAATCACAAAGCACATGCAAGGAGCTTGTAAGCCATTTATTACATCAATACTCCATCTCTTTTTAAAGTTTCAATTACAAAGCACACATGAACTGGTCAAACCACATTGTTGTGTTTTCTTGTACTTGCAAAAATTTCAAGCTGTGACTTGCGCTAAGAAGATTCCTCCACCTAGAATTGCCCTAAGAAGAGTTCTACACCTAAACTTTAGTGTGTTTCAAATAACACTGGTTTGCTACAGCTATAAACTCACACACCTATACTTATCTTCTAGACTTTAGTGTGTTTCAAATAACACTGGTTGCTTTAGCTATAATCTCACACACCTACACTTGTCTTTTTAAGTTCTAAAGGTACTATTAAATATAGTCTTCTTATGTTAGGCAAGCTCCTTGTTGTAAAGCTTAAAAAATTAGCCATCGCCAAAAAATTATACAAACCACCATATCATTCCATTAGGTTGATTCTAAATAATGTTGTATCTAGCTATTGATCACGATTTTCATATTATCCTTAAATATATTATCTACTTTTACTTAGCTTACACATAATTTTGAAATCATACGTCCTATAACCACACCCATCTTACTAATCTTCTAGTTAATGCAAATTTGTTAACAAAATGAAAAAAGCATGATGATCCATACAATTATAAAACTTGGTGCCAACTCTATTAATTTCAGTTTCAACCGTGCTTCCAGTTTTAGTTGCCAACTCTTTGCTTCTTTGGTTAGATAGTTCTTTTTCACTTTTGATAGCTTCCTATTTACTGCATACTATATGGGCCTATCTTTACCCACCAATGCCTTAACTCTTAAACTCTTTTAATATTTGTGGTTGGACATTCATTTTTGCTTTTGAGATCTTCCTACTTGCATACTATACAGGTATAACTTTGTTGTTTAGTCTAGATTGAGTAAGACCACATTTATCATCTTTAACAAAATGTATTTACATGCACACAAGTCATTCTTTACTTCATTATGGTTGTACGTGAATAGGCACCTCACAAAGCATGTATTTGAAGTTTTCAAATGCTTGTGGCAATTGTCATCCCAATTATATGCTTCATCTTTCTCAACAAATGCTTTGCAAAAGAGTAGCTATGTAAACACTTTATCCCTAAACACACTAAAGTCGTCCAAGAGTTCTTGATACACACTAAAGTTGTCCAAGAGTTCTCATCAAGGCTCCTGAAAGGTTTCTATTTCTAGCAAGCTTGCAGAAGTATTACATATTATTCAAATGACATTACTTGTGTATGCATCGACTCGCCATTTAAGGATACAAAGTTGAATATAGAAAACCAAAAGCTTGGAGAAGCTGCTCCCTCTTCCTAAAGAAGAAGAAATGTGGCAAATTCAAAGCATTTATTACAAGCGATTTAGTAGGCCATATTATTGAGATCTTATGGGGGGAAGCCCTAGAAAGAAGTCAGAGGGCCCACACTACTTGCTCAAGCTTGCAGAAGCATTACATATTATTCAAATGACATCACCTGTGTATGCATGAACTCACCATTTAAGGATACAAAGTTGTCTATAGAAAACCAAGCGCTTGGCCTTACTAATTATTAGTACAATAAAAAGGAGTTTGTATAAGAGTGATTGAATTAATGACCTTATGTAGGCAACAAAAGGGAAATTATTGATGATGGGTGTCGCTGCTTTAAAAGAGAGAGACGGGAGGGGGGAGGCTAAACATTGACTAACACCCTTGTTTGGTGTAAATCAAACCTTGAAAGGAAACTATACTAAAGGGACACGGTAGCCATGTCAACGTTTTCTTCATTGAATGTTGCAAGCACATTCACCCACATGGCATATCATAAAATTAGTTGTTGGAAACAAAATTTATAATATTGGATTTATGGAAGCTTTAAAAAAATACAGCTTTGGGAGCTTGTCTTTTTCCACAAAAAGCACCACCATGGAAACAAAGATAGCAAAAAGCTCCCCCTTCATAAAGAAGACCAAATAGTGCTACTTCAGAGCATTCACAAGCACAAAGAAAAGAAGAAGCTCCCCTTCTTAAAAAGTAATAAATGACTGAAATGAGAAAAAAAGAAAAGCACATAATAAGTGCCTAACTTGGATATATAAAATGTAGCTTTGAAAGCTAGGCTTTTTCCATAAAAAAGCATGACCGCATAGAAATAAAGATAGTGAGAAGAAACTTCCCCTTCCTAAAGAAGAAGAAGTATAAAGAAGAAGAAATGTGGCAAATTCAAAGCATTCACAAGCAATTTAGTAGGTCATATTACTAAGATTGAAATTAGTATCATGTTTTACCATTAAATAAGTATAAAACTTATCCTAGTTCCAACAATCCAAAACATCCCAAGGTCTATCATTGCCTCATAATTTTGGAGCTCAAAATAGTGAACAATAAACACAAAGAGAAAATGATTATGTGCTTTTAGATGCCATTGTTAAGTTGAAGGTGGGAAAGAACACTAGTAAGCTGAACTAGAGTTAATTAAGGAGTTGCGACTTTGCACCATCACGTGGCAATTGGTACAACCATAAAGGCATGTAAGAAACATCACTTACATGTGTATCTATTAAGGAAACAAGCATCACTTAGCCATGTAGTATTAAATATGGAAACAACCATCAATTCTTGGCCGTAGCCATTAACGATCTTGGGCCAATGGGTGGGGCAGACCAATCAAAGATCACAATGTTAATGTTTGACTACCTAGTTGAAGGAAAAAAAAACATACACAAGCCATGGAAGCTTTGCATCACAGAAGCGTGAAAGGTTTTACATCAACAATGAGATGCTAATGTAATAAGAAGCCTTGACAAGGGTGAACTTGTAGTGCTACATAGCAAGCATACTACAGTAAAAAATTCACCATCTAACAAAACTACCATAATCTACATATGCTCACAAAGCAAACCTCAGAAGATTTGGAAGAGAGAGAGAGAGAGAGAGAGAGAGAGAGAGAGAGAGAGAGAGAGAGAGAGAGAGATGACCAGAAGTAGCTAGCAAATTACAAATGGCAAATGCATCATGGCCAAAGATTTCGATTGCTTCACTCACAAAAGCTTCAAGCACATTAGGTCATAAGCATTTCAAGCTCTTATTGGCAGTTTTTAAAGGAATTGTAAAGGCCGTGACCAAGTCAACTATGGCTGCAAAAGCTTTCAAGATCTACAGAGATGTAACACAAATAAGTTAATTAGGTAAAAACATACTCAATTGGACACGCTCATCTTTAGTTAGTTGGGTAAACATACTCATCTTTTGTCACGTCACCAAGTCAGTACACACATACGCTTTCTTTGGATTGGTGTGTACGTACACTTTCTTTGAGAAGAGAAAGTAAACATACAGAGAGGCTAATAGCTTGGTTTATGTTATCGCTTAGTTGCTCACACACAAATCAAATAAAATAACTTAGCTATGATAAAGGTTAGCAAGAAGTCATAGAAAATCAACGAATGAGAAAACAACTGCTCAAGCCTTCTAATGAATTATTGCCTCCGTGACCTTTGAAAAATCATTACTCTTGATCTGCGAAGGCGATTGACAATCTTTCCCCACAGGCATTTTTTTTTTGATGCAAAAAAAAATCCCATGGAGGTAGATTCGAATGAGAGAGGGAGAGAGAAGTCTTGTCTACCTTGTGTAGGACCAAGACTAGCGCAACAACGTTGCTCTTCGCCTGCACTAAATGCTCATATACACCGCGAATGCCACTGTGAGATGTAGTAACTTAATTTGTGAGAGAGAGGTGCACTTGTTGCTTAATGCAAGAGCGAGAGAGATCCGAGTGCTCGTGAGAGAGAGCCGTATTTGCAATGCAGCTATCTCCAAAATCATGAAGCTTCGTGCGTCGTTCACAAGTACATACTATATCGATTTCGAAAAAAACCTTTAAAAAAATACAAAACCTTAATCTTCAATTCATTCGAGGCATTCAACTAATTAGTAATGTTTCCGCTCAAAGGTTTAAAAATGCCTGATTAATGGAATTTCTTTTTCCACTCATTGTAGGCCTCTATTAGTTCCCAAAAGACCAGCAATTTCATTTAGATGCCTCATCATCAATGTGACTATATAGAGGAGTTGTAACCTTTAAAATTGGACCCTAGAAACCCTATGGACCATGGTCGTGAGCATAGCCAAGAAACACTAGAAAAAATTATAGCTAGAGCTTTTAAGGCTGGAGCCTCTTTTGCCTGACAAACCATCAGCTCGATTTAGGGTTTCGTCAATCGCCCTGTGCAGAAAAAATTAGGGTAACAATACTCCGACTGCGTAGGAGAATGTGCATGGGAAGTAGCAGTAGTTTCGTCTTTCGACTTGTCCAGGGAAATTAGGGTTTCGCCTTTGCGACCTGCGTAGAAGCAACTAGGGCTACTTCTGCTCGACTCGGCTCGCCACTGCCGTGGTCGTTCATACAAACTCGTAAGTGTCCCGACCTCTCCTCGTCCCTCTGCCTGCTGTTCTGTCCTGTGTCGTGAAGTTTCTCTGCATATCTACTCTGCCGCTTCTGTTCATCTGTGAAATTTTAGGGTCCACCAGTTCGTCTCGGCCTGTGAATGTCCGTACATATTTTTCCCATTTCGTCTTCTCTTTACTGTGCTTAGAGGTTAGTTATCATCTGTATCAGTTTTTCTTTCTCCCTGCAACTGGTTTCTCTGTGATTGATCTGCAGGACCTGTAGCCTTTATGTTACTTTTAAGTTAATTAGGGCAGACGATGTGCAGGATTTTCTAGTCAGTAGATGAAGTGATTATTCTCAGCGTGAATTGGCTTAATTAAGGCCGATACTTATTGTGGTCTGGTGCAATTAGGCCACACAAGGGGCATTTTGTGATCTTGAGTAATCTCTGTGACCTTGTTGTCGGTGTGAAGAAGGCAGAAGAAATGAGGGCTACCCGAAATGCCAGCAAGAACACTCCTCCTGCCAAGAAAGCAGGCAAGGTGGCCCCCTCAAAAGCTGCTACAGTCGAGAAGCAGGAACAGGAGCCGAAAATTGAGCCTTGTCCTGCTGCAGGGGAAGTTACCGCAGTTGGACCAGCCACTCATGAAATCAAGCAAGAGGGCTTTGATGTAAATGGAGAAGCCAAGGCCCTAAAAGCGGAAGAGAAGCTGGCTGCTCCTGCCAAGAAAAAAGTTAACACTCCTAAACGGAAAGCAGATGAGGAAGCCTATACAGGCAGACAGGAATCTGTTGAGGAAATTGCAGTAGTGCAGAAAGAGGTCTGTCTTAAAGAGGATATTGTTTCCAATGATGTCACAGGAGGTGCAACTGAACAATCTGAGCCAGAGGAAGAAACCCCTGCAGAAATGGAAGTTGAGGAACTGGAAGAGGAGGAAGAGATGACTGAGGAGGAAGTGGAAGATGCAGAAGAGGAGGTTGAGGAGGAAGAAGAGCAGGGTGAAGGGGTGGAAGACGAGGATGAAGAGATTGAAGAAGAAGAGGAAGTAGAGGAGGTTGAGGAAGTAGAAGAAGTGGAGGAAAGGGAGGAAGAGGAGGAGGAGGAGGAGGTGGAAGTTGAGGAGGAAGTGGAAGAACTCGAGGAGGAAGAGGATCATGAAGCAGAGGGTGAGGAGGAGCTTTTGGAGCAGAGGCCAGTATCTGAAAGGCAGAAACGGAAGAAATTTGAGGTTTTTGTTGGTGGCTTGGACAAAGATGCCATGGAGGACGACGTGAGGAATGCCTTTGAGGGGGTTGGCGAGGTGGTAGAGATTCGCCTCATGAGGCATCCCCAAACTGGAAAAAACAAGGGCTATGCGTTTGTTCGCTTTGCCACTATAGACCAAGCTAAGAGAGCTGCTACTGAACTTGAAAGAACAAAGGTTCGTCCTTCACTCAATGGCTTCCTTTCAGGATGGTTTTTAACCTCCCCTCTCCTCTCCCCATTGAAGTATGTGGCCTTCATACCAGTTTTATATAAGCTAGCTATGTATATATTTGAGTTGGCCACATCTCAGGGGATGTGTTGCTTGCACTATGTTTTGAGAAAATCTGAATCATTGGACAGATTCGGGACAAAGAGTGCGGTGTTGTGCCCAGCGAGGACAATGACACACTATTTATTGGCAATATTTCCAAGAGTTGGAAGAAAGAACAAGTATGTCTGCATTGCCCATTTTTTAAAAAGTTTGGTCGGCTTCTCCTTATATCAGCACTTGATTAATAATTGCCACTGCTGCTAGGTTCTTGAAAAATTAAAGGAGTATGGGGTTGAGGGTGTTGAAGAGATAACATTGATGACTGACTCAAAAAACGAGGAGCTAAACCGTGGTTATGCTTTCTTGGAGTTAGCCACTCACACTGATGCTGTGAAGGCATTTGTTCGGCTTAGCAAGCCAGATGCTATTTTTGGTTCTGATCGGTCTGCAAAGGTTGCATGGGCTGAACCATTTTTCGATGAAGAGGTCTTGGCCAAGGTTGGCCCTTATGAACACACCTTCTGATCTGATCTAGGTATTATCAGTGTTTTGCTGGACTGCTGAAAGCTATTGAAAATATAATGCCTGGCATTTGCAGGTTAAGTCTGTTTTTATTGATGGGGTGCCCTCAACATGGGATGAATCCAAAGTTAAGGAGCACTTTGGAAAGTATGGTCAAATTGAGCGCATAGTGTTGGCAAAAAACAATCCCAAATCCAAAAGACATGACTATGCTTTTGTAAACTATGCTGCAAGAGAGTCTGCTGTAGCATGTGTGGAAGCCCTTAAAGATGAAGAGCTTGCTGATGGAGACAACAAGGTGAGGGTATAAATTCAGATGATGCCTCCCGTAATCAATCCACAGATTTTGTTGAAGAATAGTTCTCAACGGCTGATCTAATTTGCACAGGTTAAAGTAAAAGTAGCATTGTCAAAACCTGTGCCAAGAAAGAAGCATATCAAGGGTTCTCGTGGTGGTTATCCTATTGGAGGCCGCCCTTCAGGACATGGAAGAGGTGAAACAGGTGTTGTATTGTTGTACAGTTCTAGCTGGGGTACTTGCAGCTAACTCTTTTATGTTTTTTGTAGGTTGGGCACCACTTGGTGGTTCCTTTGGTATAAGAAGGGGTAGAGGTGGGAGAGGCTTTTTTCGAGGTGGCAGATTTGGCCGGGGTGGTGGCAGGCGGCCTTATGAAGAGCCCAGATTCATCAGAGCATTGAAGCCACATGTTGTGGATGAAAGACCTTTCCCAGATGCAAGGCCGAAGATCAGGCCACCTCCTCGAGGTAGAGATTCCAAGTAACACGAATGGCATGTATGAGCTATTAAGGATCTCTGGGAGCTTTCGCATAGCTCGATGACTCACTTTTTCTAGTCATTGCAGGAGCTGCCCTCCCTCGTCCTTCAAGAGGGGCCCCCAGAGGTCCTTACTCTCGGCGTGAAGAGGTGAACCATGTGCGTAGACCAAGTCACGAGTACAGCTCACAAAGAATCAGAGGAAGCTCTTTTAGACGAGGCAGAGGAGGTCCCTACAGAGATGACTATGCCCCGCGAGGTGCAAGGCTCTCTCCTGGGTTGCCCAGATCCCGGAGCTACTCTGGCCGTCCTGTGCCACGTGAAGATACCTATCCTCGAAGACCAGACAGAGGTCATGCATACGATAGAGATGTTGATGGTGGATATGGGTCTGGTGCTCCAGACTATGCTGAAGCTGGCCCTGGGATTAAGAGACCTTATGCTGCTCTGGTAAGTTGAATCTTTAGAGGATATGCTTTTTTGAGTGTAACTTTTGGATATCTGACACCCATTGTAACTGTCTGTCCCTGCAGGATGAAAGTGCTGCCTACTACGAGTCAGGCCGCCGGGGGTATCCTAGAGCCCGGGTCGATTATGCAGACCCTGGTCCTGTTGATGGATCCCACTACTCTGAATCAGCCAGGTACCATATTAATGTTTGTTTGATGTCAGATTGGAAATTTTGGAAAGAGCTGGCAGCTTACTCTGGCTGCTACTGCTGTTCCCTGTTTGATAGTTTGTGTGACCTTCAGGGCCCCATTGGGACGTCCTTCATTGGGAGGGAGAAGTGCCATGCCTCCTACTGGAGGGGGTTCCTTGCCGCAAGCATCGATGTCTATTTATGATCAACCAGGTGATTGTCTAGGCAGTAACAAGTTATTATTAGGTCTTGGTGTAGATATTTTTTGCATATTTTGTGTGGCTTTTGTAATAACCTCATCAGTGAAATCAGGGTCAAGTTCTCTTTATGGATCAGGGGGACATGGCTATTCCTCGGTGATGTCAGGAGGCAGTGACTATGTGTCTGGCGCTGGAGAGGTATACGCTTTGTGTGTCTGCACGTGTGTGTGTTCTTGCTGGAATGAAAAGGGTGTGGTTTATTCGCTCTTAAAGTAATGGCCTGCATGTGAGTTGGAATGTAAATACTTATAGAGGGTGTGGGCTGTTTTATTTTTCTGCTCTTGTGCTGGTGCAGCTGAGAGGAGGATCCTATAACTCGTCCTTGTATGGAGGCCGCACACAATCTGGATACGGCCTCCCTGGAAGTGGTTCTAGCTCTTACTACTGAGGCTTGGTAACATACTCCACCCAGATTTATTTATTTTTTGAACCAGTTCTATCAGTGTACCTTTGAAGTTTGCACCTGTGGTGGCTTTTTTTCCCAAAAGAATGAAACAATACAACCATGTAATTTAAGGTCTGGTGACGCTCTTCTTTAACTTTTTTCTTGGCAGGGGATTTTGAGTTGGATACTCACGCGTTTATGACAGTATACCGAAGCACAGGGTTGGAAAGCGTAGTTGAGCTCAAATCTCATAACATAGTACAGTACTCATTTACAGGCCATCTGGAGCACTCTGTAGAGAGTCAAGTTTGGCTTTCATTTATCTTCAGTTTGTAATATGATGATTTCAAGCTTCATCTATGAGGGTCTACTGAGGAAGTTCTCAAGGTTGCCTGGATGAATAGGAAGGGTATGGGCCTTTTATCCTCCTAGATATGGAAGATTTCATTGGACAATTTGCTTTTCTTTGCCGAGGATGAATGGGTGGTAAACTAGACAATTTCAAATGTTAAAGTTTGTGAGCGTGGGATCAGGTTTGTTTTGTGTTGCACTTGAGTCACGCTTTGTCCAAGGGAATATCCTCTCCGAGGTAATACTGGGACACTTGAGTCATGCTTTGTCCAAGGGAATATCCTCTCCGAGGTAATACTGGGACAGTTGACAGTGTCCTGACTAATGGCTTGCTAAGTGCTTCCCCTTCCACTCGGCTGAATGGTGGAGATTGCATATGACTGCTTTGTAGTGTATTTGACTTTGTCCAGAGGCAGAATGCTCTTTAATGGCCTTATGATGTTGTTTATGTACATCAAATACAACTTTGAGGTCGGCAATTTCCTATGATAGAAGATTACAGGGCTAAAGGCAGAGTGAGTGGTTGGTGCATGGCATTTTATGCAATCAAGGTGCTTCTTACTGTGTACTTTTTAGATTAAACAGATTTAGCAAAACACTATATACTAGTCGTGCATATCCCAGGCTGCCATATTTGAGAGTGTTCACAACCATTGGAATAGGATAGAGTGGCTTGCATCAGCTAAGCATTAAGAGATATTTGGTGGTTTAGCCTTTACTTGGTGGACTTGGATTCACTAGTAATTTAACAGCCCAACTGTGCTCTAACAGGTTTCGGCAAACTTACCTTGCCCTGCTCTAACAGGATGGGACCAGTCTAGTTAGCTTAGGGACATCTTCAGGTATGTGAAGTCGCTGTGGTGTTTGTCTGAAGTACAAGCCACCACTTTTACCCGGATGTAGCATTTTCTTTTCAGATGTCTCTCTTGTAAAATCAACAAATGCTCTGCTCTTCATCAGTTATATTGGATAGGAGTGGATGGCCTGCCCATGACTGTTAATTGATTTTTAACCCAGCGTAAGATGAAATTTTGAATTTTAGTCATGTTTTAGCTCACTTGCAGATGGTGTTTATTCCACTACATAGACTTACCAACATTACGCCCTTCTAGAAACCACATGGGTTTGCTATAGGATATAAGAAAAACAACATTATCGTAGATATTGAAGCAGCTCGTGATTGGACTC
The DNA here is from genome assembly GCF_041138505.1 of Cibotium barometz. Taxonomy (NCBI): domain Eukaryota; kingdom Viridiplantae; phylum Streptophyta; class Polypodiopsida; order Cyatheales; family Cibotiaceae; genus Cibotium; species Cibotium barometz. Next base: position 38,785,339 of record NC_141049.1, on the reverse strand, counting down.
CAGTGTTAGCCCTTCTTTATATGATGGTTGCATAGTGTGTTCTCTAGCTTGCTGGAATTTGGAAGCTTGTAACGTTTCCTCAGTAAGTCTTGTGGATGCATGATTGATATTCAAAGCAAAATATTGTTGGTTCATTGGATTAGGCCATGAAATGCCTAATATGTGTCCATGTATAAAGTGTCAATCCATGACATGATTGTGGATGAGTGGGGGCCTGGAAAAGAAAATGTTAAGAGGTGTGATATGATGCCTATGTGTGAGGAAATGAAAATCGCAGCTCCATTGTCCAAATTTATAAAACTATTTATTTGGGAAATGAGAGACCTGTCTTAAGAGCCATCTTGCTGGTTGCCAAACTTGCAAATCTAGTGATATAAATGTACTACGGCTCTGCTGTTACCCTTATAAAGTAAGTTTGGGGAATTTTGTTTTTATGTATGTTCTTACTTGAGCACCTCCTTGGTCTCCTAAATTTGAAGCTGCCAGCTCCCTCTATGTATTGAATAAGGTATGTGAGCATCTTCTCCCTGGTTGCCAAAATTTCAAGCTGAGATCTTCCTGTACATATTTACTAAGGTATTACAGTATTGATAAGAGAAAGATTGGAGCGTATATCAGGGTTGGCTGCCTCCCCTCGCATGCGCACCCCTGCTTTGCTTCAGTGGCAGGCAGGGAGATCAATGAGAGAGACAGTCAAGAACACAGAGTTCGGATGTGTATGTGAAGACACGGAGAGAGAGTGTTTTCTGCCCGTAGATGCAGAGTGTTTCAGGACGACTGTGTTGAGGAGAGATTAAAACCAAAATTGAAAGGGCTGCTACTGGAAGCTCCTATTGGGGTGATTATCAAAAGCTCAAATTACATTAGACTTATCCTTATAAAAGAAAAAAGAAACCCAAGGAAAAAACCATAGCAAACAGGGTATATGCTTCACTAATTAACCCCTCTGCCTCCTATTTCAGCAGTGCGCAGACTTCAAAGAAAAAAGAAAACCCAAGGAAAAGACCATAACAAACAGGGTACATTCTTCACTAATTAATCCCCCTGCCTATTTAAGTAATGCAGTAAAAGGACACAAGGTCTCGCTTTCAGTAAGAAGTATGCTTATTTTCTAAAAAATGCCAATGGAGACATGCAAAAAAAAACAAGAAGAATATGTAGGGGCCCAACGTTTGTACAAAATCTATATCCATTACGTTAGTTGATGTTTCTTCAGGTTACCTTTAATGTTAAGGTTTTTGTTAACCTTAAGTATGAAAATACTTTTTTCAGAACTTAAACGATTATAATTACGGAAATTTTTTTTTTCACAACTGAAACGATTGTACGTTGTAACCGTCTTTCTCTTTCATCCCAAGTAGGACGTTCCCCATTTTTAATGATCTATCCTCTAGGAAGCTACATGCGACACCAGCCATGAGTGGATCAGTCATGGTCCGTGGGAGCCTTGAAGGCAAATTACTGCACCATGGGATTGCTATTGTGGTCGATGAGAGCCTTGCAGGCAAATGACTGCACCATGGTATTGATATTGTGGTCGATGAGAGCCTTGCAGGGATATCACTGCACTATGGGATTGATATTGTGGCCTTGGTACCATTGCCGCATGAAGCTTTCTGCTTGTTATCATCACTAATGTAATTGTCGTTCGTTGTAGGAGAAGAAAGATGGGTGTCTAGCGAGCTTTTGGGCATGGCTACAGCTTGAGAGGGCAAGTGTTCGTCTGGAATATTCAGGCTACCCGCTTTGGAAATGCGTGTGCGTGTGTGTGAGACGTCCACCACTGTTTTGAAAAGCTCTGGTCTTCTGATCATCATCAACCCTAGGTAGAGCTCTGTGGAGAGAGATAGAGAGAGAGAAGGGAGTTCTGCTCGTGGGCACATAAAGCGTTTCAACTCAGAGAGGAGGACTGTTTACTGGGGCAATTGTCAAAAGCTCCTAAAAAAAGGAGATTTTGCATTAGATATTTTGCTTAAAAATGTGTTTCTAAATGAAAAGCGAAGGAAAAACAATCATAATCAACAGGATTGGGTCTCTGGCTGGAAAAAAAACAGTTGGGAACTTGGCTGGGAAAAAACCAGTTGGGAACTTATTCACAACTTTTTGATTTGTATAATTCACACAACTTCAACTTTTTGATATGTATTTAATTAAATGCTGCTTACTTGGCATTTAATTAATACAACCTTAGAAGTTAGACCCCCATCCCCTCCCTCCTCTCCTAGAATGAGCCATTTGAGGCTTTTTATAGAGAATTGTGAGACCTTAGATAGAAAGGATATAGGTGAATGCATGCAAATAGAAAGGGCAAGGAGGGTCATCATTTCATTGACTTTTTCAAGCATTAATCATTACATACTAAATAAATGTGAGACCTTAAATAAAAAGGATATGGGTGAATTGTATGCAAATAGAAAGAACAAGGAGGGTCATGATTATATTGACTTTTTCAAGCATTAATCATAACATACTAAAATGAAACCTTAGAAAAACACTTTTATTCTTGAAAAAACTCACGTAATGTATTTAATGGAAATGCAAGAAAACATTCTGGTGCCCTATTTTAAGTAAGCAAAGGGAAATGCATTAAAAAAGCATGAAGGTCTTGCTTTAGTAAGAAAAACACCGAGATATGAAGTCTCTATTTTGTAAAAATTACATAATATTTGTTGTCATTCCTTAGATGATGTTTAATTAAAAAAGTAACAAGGGGTCTATTTGAAGATCTTGTTTAAGAATACACCTTGTGTATTTAGAGTACACATATAGTTAATAAAGGTTTTCTTTGTTTTTTTTTTTGTTGTTTTTTTAAAAATCTTTTGTTATTATGGTTCTTTTTGCTAACTAGAATGCTCATGTAGCCTGATTTGCTTGTACAAGTGCATGAGTGTGCTCGAACAAACATCAAGGTGAATTTATACTAACACAAAACATTCAAACATAAAGCATTGTTTCCTTATGTACATAATGTTGAGTTATCGAGCTCAACTAGTGCTACGGTGGACATTGATGACCTGCTTAGGCTTTGCCACTGGCATGTTTGGTGAGATTATGGTCGATATATCGTCAATGGATGACAGGCTGTATGACAGCCACTTTGGAGTGCTAGTGTTATGGCATAATTATAGTGCCAGCTCATATAGTTGGGTTCACACTATAGACCGGCCGACCATTTTTGTATGTTGTTGTAGGAGAGTACTTTCCCTTTATGTATGTTCTCTTATCTTTTAGTTATATGGTTGTAGAGAAGAGAAGAAGATAGAAGAAAATTCAGCCATCCATCTCTCTCTTGTGTCTTGCGCTCGTGTGTGTGTGTGTGTGTGTGTTTTTGCTTACAAGGAACTTAAGCTCTCTCTCTCTCTCTCTCTCTCTCTCTCTCTCTCTCTTTCCCACATTCTCTTTATGGTATCAGAGCTTCGGTTCATGTGAGAGCTAAGGATTGCGGTCAAAATCGTGTTTTGGACGTGTCTCGGTCTTCGTTCTGACACTGTAAGGTATTTTTGACAGTTTCGGAAAGTTCTGGTTAAGAACTATCTTTGGTCAAAATGTGGTTATTTCAGTGCAGTAGTGCATTTTGGGAGTGTAGATAGTGTTTGCACATTTATTATTGACATTGGGTGTATGTACATGTACTTTGTTTAGATGTAGATAGTGTTTGCACATTTATCATACAGGATGCAAATACTCTAGCAGTTGCGTGGCAGAACCTGGTGCAGATATTCTAGACCAACACAAAGGCAAGAAAATTGCGGCTAAAAAACAAGAGCTGTATATTGTGGAAAAGAAAAGCATGTCTATCAATGAGTATGCTTTAAATATTAAGGACATTATTGAATCCCTTGGGTCTATCAATGTATCGGTGGAACATGATGACTTGGTAAGTGTCTATTTGAATGGGCAAGTATAATCCATTCACAAGACCAGACTTGGTGTCTATGTTGATCATAAAAGAAAAGTCTTTAGGTGACGACTCTACTTCACAAAGCAAGAACACATCAGAACAGGCCTTCTACTCCAATTCAGGTAAGGCAGAGGTAGAGGTCATGGTCAAAGCCAAGGTGGTGACCAACAAGGAAATCAGAATTCTGGACAACAGACCAATGATTCACAACAGTATCATACACAAGTGGAAGAGGCCAGTCTAGAGGCAGGGGGTAAAGAGGCCGAGGTGATTGGCAAAGAAATCAGAATGTAAATAGCATATAGTGCTATTATTGTGGCAAACCAGGGCAGATAGCAAAGGATTGCTATAAAAAGAAGAATGATATTAAAGTGAAAGTTGCAGTGAGGCAACTATGCATCATCTACTAAAGTGTAGGATATTTATTTTGGATGTGAATATGCCTAAAGTAAAGGCATCCATGTTTGTGCATGGAGCATGTGTCATTGCATATATTGCCATATGGAACAAGCTCATTGGTCATGTGAATGTACAATGACAACTAAAGTCTCTGCAGGCCCAAAATATTATTGTAGGTTTGCCAAAGTTTAAGGTTGATAATATGCATAAAGTATGTGCAGCATGCCAACTTGGTAAGCAGGCCAAACATGCTTTCCCACATGAAAAACATGTCAGTGCAAGGCCATTAGATGTCATACATTCAGATGTATGGAGATCGGCCAAGATTGCAACAATTGCAAGTTACATGTATTATGTTACATTCAAAGATGACCACATTGGGAAAGTGTGGGATTACTTTATGAAGGAGAAAAGTAAGTGTTTGCTCATTTTCAGAGATTTAAAGCCTTGGTCGAGAAGGAAAAAGGCATGCAAATAAAATGCCTGAGATCAGATGGTGGGGGAGAATATTTTTCCAATCAGTTCATGGATTTCCCGAGGAAGCAGGGAATCAAGAGACAGTTTACATGCAGGTACACTCTGCAACAACAGAATGGTATTGCGGAAAGAGAAAACATGCACATTGCAGAAGTGGACGTGCCTTGATCACTGAAAAGAATATGTCACATTATTTTTGGGCAGAAGTAATAACAATTGTTGTGTACATTATGAACAAGACACCCACTGCAGCTGTTCATGGTATGACGCCTGAACAAAAGTTTACAGACATAAGACTAGATGTGTCTCACTTGAAAGTGTTGGGTGTATTGCATATGTGCATGTTCCTAATGAAGTGAGAACAAAGTTGGATCCAAAGGCATAGAAATGCATCTTTATTAGTTATGCTATGGAGCAGAAACGTTATAGATGTTATAAGCCTACCACTCATGAGATGCGAGTAAGCACATATGTTGTTTTTGACGAGATGAGTAGCTAGTATGCACCAGCACAGTGAAGGCAACAGAAGATGTAGTTGTAAGAAGTGCATCTGCACCGCATGTAGAGCAGCAATCACAGGTGCTTAGTGGACTTGGAGATGGAGAGTCCTCTAGTAGTGGATCCAATGTTAGTTCATGGTCAGGCAGGTTGAGAACAGATGTTGGTACACATGCATCACGCATAGGGAAGGAAAAGGTAGATAACCTTTTGTGCTTAATCTGTCAGCATGTCACTAGTATGTGCATGGTGACTCTAGCAGCTATGAGCAGAGCCTTGATGAGGAGCTTAGCATTCCATCTGTGGTTACTCCTGGTGTAAGGTGAACGAGGAATGTTTTGAGGACACTTGGCAGTGATCCAGGTGTACGCAGGTCTACGAGGGTTAGGTACCCTGTTGACAAGTTGAGATATGATGGATATACATCTGACATTATGCTTATATGATTGAAGCAATACAGGAATTAGAGCCCACTTGTTTTGAGCAGGCACTTGGAAATAAGAAATGGGAAGATGCCATGAATGAGGAGATGGCAACATTGGATACAAATGCAACAGGGGAGTTAGTGCCTTTGCCTAAGAAAAAGAAGGCAATTGGATGCAAGTGTCAAGCATAATGCTGATGGTTTAGTGAGCAGGTATAAGGCAAGATTGGTGGCCAAAGGCTATGCATAGACTTATGGCATTGACTATGAAGAGACATTCAGCTCGGTTGTAAGAATGGCAACCGTGAGAGCTGGCATTGCTATGGCTGCAACAACAAAGGGTTGGTCTTTACATCAGATGGATGTAAAGATTGCCTTTTTGCATTGTGATTTGCAAGAAGAAGTTTACATGATGCAGCCACCAGTATATGAGAGTGATGCACACCCAGATTTTGTGTGCAGGTTACGCAAAGCCTTGTATGGCTTAAAGCAGGCACCCAGAGCATGGTCAAGCAAGATCAGGGAGTATCTTGTTACCATTGGATTCAGATATCCAATGCAAATTTTTCACTTTATGTGAAAAAGACAGATAGAGAGATCATGTTATTAGTCATCTATGTGGATGACTTGATTATCATTGGTGATAGTGATGTTGACATACATGATGTCATGAGGCTTTTGAAGCAAAAGTTTGAGATGAAGGATTTGGGTGAGCTGCGGTATTTCTCAGGCATAGGGGTGGTGAGATCACCTTTATTTGCAGAGGAGGCAATATGGCTTGGACATGTTGTCCAAGTATGGTATGATAGGCTATAAGCCTATTTCAGTGCCATTGGAGTAGAATACAAAGCTTTTTACAGATATACAGGTGAGTTTTTGGAGGACCCCACTGAAAAGATGCAGGGGAGAAGAGAGCTTGAGCTCTTGCAAGCACACACACACTCACAAAACCCTAAAAAGAGAGCACACACGATGAGAGACTGAAAATCTTCTTCTTCTTCACACAATACTCAACACACCATATACAAAGATAAGAGTACACACCATATGAAAAGGTACTCAACCAAATACATACTAGGGTTCTCTATAGTGTGAACCCAACTAAATGAGCTGGTGCCATAACTATGCCAGTCTCTAGAATGGCTGTCACACAGCCTGTCATCCCACTGGCCGCATATCACCCATGATCTCACCAACCATGCCAGTGGTGTAAGTGTGGGGCCTACCCCCAGGCGGGTCATCAGTGTCCACCGCCTCACTAGATGAGCTCGATATCTCAACACTCCTCCTCGAGCTCAACTCCATCTCATATACACCAAGCGAAACCCTAAATTTGCGGAGCTTCTCTGTACCCAATGCTTTGGTGAAGATGTCAGCTACCTGATCCTGTGTGCTGACATAAACAAGGTCAACGTCTCCTGCCAAGACCTTCTCTCTGACAAAATGGTAGTGGACCTCTATATGCTTCGTGCGAGCATGAAAAATTGGGTTCCTAGCCAACTGTATACTGCTAATGTTGTCATAGAAAATAACACTTGTCTATCCACTGATAGACCCAAATCTGCAAGTAGCTTTCTCAACCAAGCTACCTCACATGTTTCCATAGCAGCACCTCTGTACTCACATGTTGCCATAGCAGCACCTCTGTACTCGTCGGGGGTACTGGATAGAGAAACCATAGGCTGCTTCTTGCTGCTCCAAGTCACAGCAGCACTCCCCAAAGAAAACATGAAGCCACTAGTAGATCTTCTATCTGAGCTACTACCAGCCCAATCAGCATCTGTGTACCCATGTACACATATCTCTGTCCCAGTTTCATAAAATAGTCCACAATGCAAAGTAGACCTGACATACCTCAGTATGCGTCTCAATGCATCCAAATGCGGCTTCCGAGGAACCTGCATAAACTGACTCACCAACCCAACAGCATAGCTCAAATCTAGCCTGGTGATCGTCATGTAGATCAAGCTTCCTACTATGTGCCTATACATAGAAGGATCCTCCAAAATCTCTCCTGAACCTGCACTCAACTTGCCATTTTGATCCAATGGCACTGAGATAGGCTTACAGCCTGTCATACCATACTTGGACAACATGTCCAAGCCATACTGTCTCTGCAGTAATCCAATACCATGTGGTGACCTAATCACCTCAATGCCCAAGAAATATCTGAGCTCCCCCAGATCCTTCATCTCAAACTTCTGTCTAAGCAAGATCTTTACATCAAAAATCTCTGCATCATGGTCCCCCGTAATGATCAAGTCATCTACATAGATGACAACAAGCACAACCCCTCTATCACTGTGTCTCACATATAGCGAGAAATCTGCATTGGCTACATGAAAGCCAATAGTGATAAGATATTCAGAAATCTTGTCCAACCATGCTCTTGGTGCTTGTTTTAAGCCATACAAGGCTTTCTTCAACCTGCAAACATGCTCGGGGTGACTCACATCATCATAACTAGGTGGTTGTAACATATACACCTCTTCTTGTAAATCCCCATGCAAGAATGCATTCTTTACATCCATCTGATATAATGACCATTGCTTTGACGCAGCCACTGCTATCACAACTCTCACTGTTGCCATCTTGGCAACTGGGCTGAAAGTTTCCTCATAACGAATGCCATATGTCTGCGCATATCCTTTGGCTACCAATCTAGCCTTGTACTTGTTTATGCTTCCATCACTGTCATGTTTTACTTTGTACACCCACTTGCATCCAATGGCTTTCTTTCCATATAGTGCATCCATCTCCTCATCCATAGCTTTCTCCCAACACACATTTCCAACAGCCTCATCAATGCATGTGGGCTCTACAACCTGCACAACCTTTGCTATGTATGCATAGTGATGTGCCACATAACCATCATAGGTAAACCTTTGCACAAGATTCTTCACTCTCCCAGATCTTCGCAACTGTGCATTCATGGCTTCCATAGCCTTCTTTACACCAGGTGTTCTCATAGCTGGTATCCCAAGCTCCTCATCAAGGCTCATCTCTGAGCCACTCTCCATCAACATGAGAATGCCCTGCAGAAATGTCAGGCATACTAAGGGGCTCAACCACTTTCTCTTTGCCTTCATGTTTTGTACTAATCACATCTGCAGAACTGGTATTATGATGCAGCCTGCCACTCCATGGTCTATCAACTGAACCACTAGATGAGGACTCTCCTGGTCCACTCAAAGACTGTGATTACTGACTTGCATTTTGTGCAACCACACTTCCACTCACATGAGCCCCAACAGCTTCTTTTTCAGCAGCATACCAGCTGCTCATCTCATAAAAAACAACATCCTTGCTTACCTCAACTCACGTGTAGCAAGGTTATAACACTTGTATCCCTTTTGCTCAAGGGAATATCCAATAAACACACATTTTTCAGCTTTTGGATCCAGCTTAGTTCTTAGCTCATTTGGCACATGCACATATACAATGCATCCAAAGACTTTCAGATGAGACAAATCAGGTTTTTTGCCAGTAAACCTCTCCTCTGGAGTTACATCATGTATAGCTGCAGTTGGAGTCCTGTTCATGATGTAAACTGCTGTAAAAACAGTCTCAGCCCAATAGCTATGCGACATATTCTTCTCTTCCATCAATGCTCGCGCAATCTCAGCAATGTGCCTGTTTTTCTGCTCAGCAACTCCATTTTGCTGCGGAGTGTATCTACATGTAAACTGTCTCTGAATACCATTGTTCTTCAAAAATTCAGAGAACTCATTGGGGAAGTACTCTCCCCCTTCATCTGACCTTAGGCACTTTACATATTTCCATGTTTGCTTTTCAACCATAACTCTGAAATTTTGAAAATGAGTGAACATCTCACTCTTCTCCTTCATGAAGTATACCCACCCTTTCCTTGTGTGTGGTCATCAATAAATGTCACATAATACCTGCAGTCTCCCATAGACATGGTCTTCGTAGGACCCCATACATCTGAATGCACAACATCTAGTGCATTTCTGCTCACATTTCTGTTACGTGGAAATACATGATTTGTTTGCTTTCTAAATTGGCATGCTTCACATATTTTCTGCATACCTTCAACTTTAAACTTTGGCAGCACTGTCACAATTCCTTTAGTCTGCATAGATTTCATTCTCTGCACATTCACATGTCCAATTCTTTTATGCCAAATGTCTCTGTCTACAACAATTCCTTAACCATTTGCAAACACAGAAATGATCAACTTTAGAGCTGATAGAAGTACTGAAGTAAGCATGCAATGAAGGCAAAAGGAAAAGATGCACAATGCTAAAGAGCATCACAACCATCTTAACTAATGCATGAAACAAACCATCACTCTACTCATTATCTTTGAATATCTTGTAAAATTGGTTTATGACCAATGAAACAATGTAAAGATAGCAATTTTCTTCCCCACACCATTTTCTGCTACCATGTATAAATTGCATCACTTTGCAGAAATTCAGTGCGAGGAACAAATGTGCTCTCGCTCCCCCCTCTTCTCTCCTACTCTCCAAGGAGCAGCGCGGCTGGCGGCAAAAAACAGAACTACAAAAGGTAAGCCACAGGGGTTAACAGATGGCGCCGAGGGAGCAGAGCTACACCTGTTGTTTAAGAGGTAGGGCTCTGCATCCTGATGCTTAAGAGAGAGAGAGAGAGAGAGAGGGCTATGACTTGTTTGTAGAGAGAGAGAGAGAGAGAGAGAGAGAGAGAGAGAGAGAGAGAGAGAGAGAGAGAGAGAGAGAGAGAGAGAGAGAGAGAGAGAGAGAGAGAGGACTATGGCCATCATTGCAAGATTAAATTTAGGATCACAAGACTTATACTTTGCACTACGCTCATGATATAGAAGCAAAACCTTGAAGTCAATTTATTTCTCAATTCAAATAGTTACAAGGATAAGATTGATTACAAGGATTTGAGACTTATGTATTTAGTCTTATTCATCATAAAAGAGACTTCTAGGCTTAACTAGGGCATAAGACTCAAGCAGTTCACGTAGATGAAATATGGGGGTTCTGCCATGGTTTCTAGGATACAAAAAACTGATGGTAGGGGAGGTAGACTATGGATTGTATTGTGTTTCATAATAGCTACTCGGTTGGCAAGTAAGACTAGCATTACTTGGTCATACACCCAATGGTTTTGTGGTATATGGTTCCCTTCTATGGTCATGTAACTGTTTGGTCTAGGGGTACCCACAAACCAAAATAAGCAGACCATCTTTAGGTTCTCAATCTAACGAACCCGCTTCAAATCAATGGCAAGATTCCCAATTCGGTCTTGCTCGGATGATAAAGTACCTCATCCCACGATTCCAAAAGTGGTATCTACCCCACCCTCTTTGGATACAAAGAGGGATGAGGGAGGGACAATTTCTCGAGTATTTTGCATCATCGTATCACGGAATTCAAAATTCGAGGAATGACAAGCTGTCTCGAAGACGAATTGGAAGACAAGAAATATGAACTAAGCATCTTCCTCCTCCTATAATCATTCATTCACCAAATCAAGTTGTACTAGTAAGGTATTTTATCAAGCAAAATCTAGTTGAGGTAAAACATATACTTCAAAACAACCCTAAATAACAAATCCTAGGAACTAAAACTCTGCTCTGATACCAATTGTAAGGTTCCCAACCTAAAAAGGGAAATCCTTAAGATAATATACTACATCTTTGAAAGAATTTCCTAGTCATTGACACCCCGACCATGTAGAGATACGAGGATATGATTACTAGGTAAGACCTAGCTCTATCTCGTAGGGGGAGTGTGGCATCCTAAATGGTTCTTAAAATCAAATCTGCCGCCATCATAGAGTGATCAACCTATCTTGGGCAACCTCTATCCTTGATTCCTAGGAGCAAAACTTTTCTCCCCATCTATGCGAGGCACAGCCGTTGACCTAGTCCTATGGAGTAGAATTGCCCAGGGACTTGCCCAGGGACTTACCTAGAGTAGTGCAATTCATTAGTTTTGTTGGATCCTCTAAAGTAGAATTACCTAAGGACTTACTTCCCTAGCATAGTGCAATTCATTAGTTTTGTTGGATCCTCTAAAGTAGAATTACCCAAGGACTTACTTCCCTAGCATAGTGCGATTGATTATTTTTGTTGAAAAACTACCCGACTAATCGGGTCCACTCGTCCATCGATGATGCCGTCTCAAGGCGATCCACCCTCCCACTTTGCACCCAACTCACCCATCATTTTTGTTTTCTAATTAATCCTACCACACTATGTGACATATATATACAAGTTCATTAATTAGGGATCTTATACAATGCTCATTAAAATAGCCACTTAACGTAAAACAATGATACAACAATACTAGAAAACAAGGGACTTAATTAAAAAATAATTACAAATGTTCAAATCCAACTATAGCTAGATCTAGGCTCTCTTATTCCATGTCTTATTCCACTCATAATCTATAATTTAGTCTCCCAGTATCCATAGACTAGGCAATCCCTACGGGACCATACACCTCATTGTTGGTAATTGGACTCAAGCTGGTGTGTCACCCTCTCTGTCACTTGTTGATACTCCCGCTCCTTGGAGGGATGCCTACGTGCTAGTATGGGCTTATTCACCGCACTAGCAAGGGCTCACAAAACTAGGCCACATCCATAGCCCTCGCCAAACCGGTGAGTTCCAACTTCCCAATGGTATGAGGGATACCTTCGGCCGACTCCGGGCCATCCTAACGTCACCGCCCAGCTACACAAGCACAAGAATGGGGTTAGCATCAAGGCATGGAGAAGATGTACCTGTACTTTAATTTTAAGCAAGATAACAACATAATAGTTTAACCCAACTTTATAAGATACGAGAAACCACATTATCTTTTCGAGAAAGCAACAATTCTACAAGATATTTAAAGTTTAGATAATTATGGAAGCATGTATTCTCAAAACAAGGAAAAGTAGCATCCTTTATCTTTCTTACACAAGTCGCCCACTACTATTCAATTCACCATCTTGATAAATGCCATAGAAAAAACAAGTTCTCTGGCAAGCTAGCCTCCAGGAAAAACATCCGGCAAGCAGGCTGCTGCCAAGCATACCTCATACAATGATCCTTCCAGGCAAATCTTGTGGAGAGATATAGAATAAATAAAAATGATTCAACTAGGCTCTTGGGCAACTTCATCCAGCAAACGAGCTATGGAAAAATGATCGAGCCGAGAGCTCTTGGGCACTTCATCCAGCAAGCTATTTCTAAGAGCTCCTGGGCACTTCATCCAGCAAGCTATTTCTGAGAGCTCCTGGGCACTTCATCTAGTAAGCTATTTTTGAGAGATCCTTGGGCACTTCATCCAGCAAGCCATCACTAAATGTATTACCACTATCATCCCCCGAGAAAAGCATCTAGCAGCAGAAAGGGTACTTTGACACACCAACAAAAGCACCAAACCAATCTAAACAATAATCACTATCCACTTCAGCTAGGCAAAACTTCCGGCACGAAGTCTAGGCATACAAAGATCCAAAATGAAACCTGGCCATGGCTAATACATAAAAGATCCGCTTCTCATTAAAAGAAAAAGATCTGCTTCTCGCAAGCCTCATTAGCATCTGCCGCCAAGGTAGCCTCCAATAGAACTTTTGCTTCAGTGTCAAGACTGCACATAAACTGCCACACGGAGATGGCCATACCAAGGGCTCTGCACAGCAGTCAAAGGGTTGAGAAGAGCTGTACATGTTGTGTTATGGTACAACATAGCGAGATGAAGAAGGGGTGTGCCCTTGAGAGTTTCTATGCAACCTAGCTGCACCCCATGCCAAAATCTCTTTAACACATTTAGATGATCCTCCACATGCTGCAAAATGCAATGGTGTGCTTCCAAAACCATGGCCGCTTCCACCAGATCTTGTGGTCGTTGCACACATGAGAGATCCCTTACTTAAAAGAAAGTGGACCACTGTAGAATGGCTGGACCGGGCTACCAAGTGTAGAGGTGTAGCACCACATGTTTGTGCCAAAGTGGTCATATGCGTAGCATCCAAAACTCATTGGACACAATCAAGGTGACTGCTCTTTGCTGCATAATGGGGGCATGTACTCCCATTGGAAGCATCAAACACAAGGATATAAGCTCCTAGTCCACAAGCCACTCAATGCAAAATACCCTTCCATTTTTACAAGCAAGCATGAGAGGAATTTGTCTATGATGATAAATTGCATTCAATGACACACCCTTCTCCAATAGCAACAAAAGTACCTCAAATTGGCCATGTGAGGCAGCGTAATGTAAAGGTTAGAGGTGGTGATTGTTGCGAGAGAGGGTGCCAATGTGGGGAGTGACGAGAAGGGGCCAGGTGAAAGGGAGAGAGGGGGGCGGTGACTACGCATGGGGGAAGTGAGGGTTGGTGAGGTGAGAGAGAGAGAGGGGGGGTCAGGTGAGTTGACGAGACGGGTGAGGTGAGAGAGGGGGGTTGGCCGGTGGAGTGGAGGGGGAGAGGGGTGGGCATGGTTTGTGAGGGGGTTGGTCGGTCAGGGGGGGCACGAGTGACAGAGGGTTTCTGTGCGAGGGCGTCGGGTGAGAGGGGGAGTGCGAGTGAGAGAGAGGGGGCGGGTGTGCGAGCAAGGGGGCACGGTGAGGTGAGTTGACGAAGGATGAGGGGGGGGCGGTGAGAGGGGGAGTGGGAGGGCGGTGAGTTGGTGAAGGACGAGGGGGGGTTCGGGTGAGAGGATGGGGTCAGAGAGGGTACGAGAGAGAGAGAGAGAGAGAGAGAGAGAGAGAGAGAGAGAGAGAGAGAGAGAGAGAGAGAGAGAGAGAGAGAGAGAGAGAGAGAGAGAGAGAGAGAGAGAGGAGCTGGTTGGTGAGCGATGGTGAGATGGAGAGGGTGGTCGATGGTGGTGAGATGAGAGAAGGGGAGACATGAGGGAGGGAGAGGGTGGGGTCACGCACGAGAGACACACAGAGAGAGAGAGAGAGAGAGAGAGAGAGAGAGAGAGAGAGAGAGAGGAGGGCTAGTCGGTGCACAAGAGAGTGAGGGGGACCGAGGGGTGCTGCGCACAAGTGAGAGGGGAGGGTAGGGCTGGTCAATGCATGAGAGAGTAAGTGCTGCACATGGGTAAGAGGGGAGGGCTGGTCGGTGCACGAGAGAGTGAGGGGGATTGGGGGGATGCTGCACACAGGTGAAGGGGGGGCGGTGCGGCAGATGAGAGAGAAGGAGAGGGGAGCCTGACAGGTGAATGAGCAAGGGGGGGCGCTGGTCAGTGGGGTGAGGAGAGGGGGGCCCTGGGGGTGATGGAGGGAGAGAAGATAGGGGGAGTGGGGTGTGAGGGGGATGGGTTGACGAGGGGGTCAGTGGGGTAAGGGAGAGAGGGGGCTAGGGGGTTTCCTTAGAGAGTTTCTAGTTTTTTTTTTGTAATGGAAAAAAGAAAACTAGGAGGGTTTTTTTTGCCTTGAATCAGTAAGAAAGAGGGGGGGTGTTGGTCGATGAGGAAGGCCGAGGGGAGAAGTGAGAAGGGGAGGGGGTAGGGTGATCGGCGGAGATTGAGGCCACCATGTAACCCACGAGAGAAAAAGAAAGGAGGAAAAGAAAAATGTGAAGAAAACCAATAAGGTGGTAAAGAAGATTTAAAAAATATATAAACTATGTAAACCAGTGTCATCCCCATGAGCTTTTGCCGACTTGTCACACCTAAGGAGGCCAATATTTCTTCATCCTAGAGTAGTTCACCAATTGAAGGAAGGCACCTTGGAGAGTTTCTAGTTGCACCGCACCCATGGGCAAGATCTCCAAGGGACCCTACCAAGCATACACCAACTTCCAAGCCTTTTTTAAATATTTAGAATTGTAGACCAAAGCCAAGTCACCTTCAGAGATTTGGGGAAGTTTCAAGTGTCGATCATGCCAAGCTTTACGTCAAAGTTGCTCCACCTTTGTGGCCCTCCGAGCGAATTGGCAGGTCTCTTCCAAGACTTCGAGCTACTCCTACCAAGCGGAGTATGTGGGGTGATAGGTGGGGACCCTAGGCTGCCCCACTCTGGATGATCCTACATTAAAGTCAAAAGGTAATATGGCCTCTAGACCAAAATCAAGTTGAAATGGAGTGTGCGACGTGGTTGCCTTGTAAGCTATGCGATAGGCCCACAATACACCCAAGAGGGCTTGATCCCATTGGTGAGATTGCTCCTTGGCTACTCGAATAGGGACTTGCACAAGACCTTGTTGGTGCTCTGTCCGTTAGTCCTGGGGTAGTAAGCACAGGACCTCCGATGGAAGATTTGATAATGTGCTAGCAGGGTATCTACTATTACTTCTCATTCACAAAATGTTTCCCTTTGTCACTGATGATTTCTATGGGACACCCAAATTTGGTGAAGATTCTCTCATACAGGAACTTGGCCACACTGTGAGAGCGGTATTGTCTCGAGTGGCTCTGGCCTCCTCGGACCATTTGGTCGCATAGTCGGTGACCACCAAAATGTACTCACACACCAAGTGGGGTGGGAGTTTGGGTTATGGGCCCCACAAAATCAATGCCCCACTTCACGAAGGGCTCCCATATTAGGGAAACATGGAGAGGCGAGTAGTGCCTACTATCTAGTTTGGGTCCAGACCTTTGACATATGTCGCATTGTTGCAGCCACTTTTGGCAATCAGAGAACAGGGAGGGCCACCAAGACTGCATGATCTTCCAGGTGGTAACATGGCCAGACCAATGACCTCCACCTGGTCCAAAATGCGCATCCTCCATGATGAGGGGAACCTCATGAGGGTTGACACATCTCCTTGACACTTCATCCTTGACCTCTTGTACAACTGTCTAGCAATGAGCTGATAAGGCCCACTCTTAATAAGTAAAAGCCTCCTCTTTGCCTTGGCATCGGCATTCTAGGGAAACCTAGCTGTGCTCAATAGCATCACAATGTCCTTATACGAAGTAGGGGTGGCATCCACCGCAAAACAACATGTTGTCCAGGAGATCATCAAAAATCCCATCTTTAGAGGCTGGCTCCCCACTTGGGATTCTGGACAGATGATCAGCCACCATGAGGACATGGTCCTTCCCTAGGTTTTCCATAATCTCAAAGTCAAATTCTTGAAAGAGAAGGAGCCATCTCCAAATCCTGTCGGCCACTTGGGCTTTATTCAACAAATACTTCAAGGCTTGATGGTCCGTGATCACCACAAAGTGATGCCCTAATAAATAGTGTCTGAATTTTTGAAATGAGTATACTATGGCCAAACTCTCCCGCTCTGTGGTGGAGTAGTTTCTCTAGGCCCGATTGAGCTGCCTGCTTGCATTGTAAATAGGCCTATCCATCTTGAGTTCTCATCTGGCTGCGCTAGCACTGCTCCTACTGCTATTGCAATGGCATCCGTGTGCACATGGAAGATCAATTCCCAATTCGGAGTGATGAGTACCAGAGCACGCACTAGCATGTGCTTGAGAAAAGTGAAGGCTCTCTCTTGATCGAGGCCCCACAATGGAAGGGAACATCCAATTGGAGCAAGCGGTTAGTGGAAAATAGATATCTGCATACATGTGGATGAACCGGCATTAGTAGCCTATATGTCCAAGCAATTCCTTCACGCCTTTAGGATTTGACAGAGGGCCTAATTTGAGAATAACAATGATCTTGTCGAGATCCTGAGAAAGACCATCAGCTGAGATGATGTGACCCAGCAAGTCACCATGACCCATAAGGAAGTGTCACTTGAAGGGGTTAAGGCGGAGACCGGATACCTTGCACTTCACAAACACCAAAGTGAGTTGAGGCAGGTGTTCCTCTAGAACCACCACCCTAAGCATGCCTTTTTTCCCACTGAAGTTAGAGAAGTTATCCAAAAATATGCGTAAGCAATCGTTCAAGTACTCTTGGAAAATCTTGGTGGGGGTCCTTTGAAAGGAGGCTGGGGCATTGCAAAGACCAAAGGGCATCATCCTGTAGGCATATATTCCCCACTGTGTGACAAATGTTGTCTTGAGCTGTTCCTTATCATTGATCACTACTTGGTTGTAGCCGCTGAACCCATCCATGAAGGAATAGAGCACATGGCCGGCCACATCTTCCAGAATTGCTCTATGAAGGGCAAGGGAAACCCATCTTTAATTGTGCACTGATTGAGGAAACTGAAGTCTACACATATCCTGATCTTGTTGGTCTTCTTTTTGGGAATCACCACTATAGGTGACAACCACTCTGAGTGCTCAATGGGAATAATGATACTGGCCTCTTCCATCTTGTCCAACTCTTTCTTCACTACTTCTAAATATTTTGGGTTCATGCGGTAAATGCCCTTCCTAACTGGCCGACTGCCTTCTTTTAGTGGAATTCTATGAGTGCAAATGGTTGGGTCTATCCCTGGGAGATCCTCTCGTAAGTGCAAACGCATTTTGGTGCTCTTTGAAAAAGTTGGTGATTCTCTGAAGAGTGGAAGGGTCCTCCCAGACCCAAGCTGCCACCAAGATGGGGCGTGGCTCCTTTGTTGTGCCTAGGTTCAACTCTCTCACCTCATCATGGGTGGAAGAGGAGAAGTGCCGAGTGCAGCTTGATGGAGAGATAAGGGGTCATGGGCTCGGGTGATGTCCAAAGGGAAGTCACCAATACGTTCCTCCATCCAACCAGCGGGTATCTCTTCTACTGGCAAGGCTTCCTCCTTAGTCTTGAGGTGCTCTGCCCGCCGCTCCTTGCGAGTGTGTCTAGGAGGGGTTATAGGAACCTCAAATGAATCCTCTTGAGAGACCTTCTTTCTAAATATCATATTGCATTGGAACCCCTCATAGGAATTTAACCAATTCCATAAAGGTTTTGCCACCTCTCCTTTTGAACCGAATGGATCCCAAGCCTCATCCATTGGTAATCCTTGCCATTCCTCTGCTCTTCCTTGTGGGTCCTTCCTCCCAAATGGGAATCATGTCATGTAGGGCAGTGCCCATTGCACTCTCATCGGGGCCTTTTTCCAAGGGCAAGGTCACCGTCCCCCCCAAGTTAGGGATATGCAAGTTGTCTCGGCCCCAATCATGGATCACCTTAGCTACCCTCAACCAAGGCCTTATGATGAGAAAGCTATAGGCCCCTATAGCTGGTGGGAGGCCTAACACCACAAAATTCATTTCAAATACTAATCCCTAAAAAGTGATCCAAACTTGCCTAACTAGTCCCAAGGGCATTAGTTCTCTTTGGTCTGCCACTCGGGTGGCGAAGGGAGGTGGCTCGGTAATTCGGAGACCCAAGACTTGCCTAGTAGCTTCAGGCATGATGTTAGCACCATAACCACCATCCACAATGGCCCCTGCAATTTGAGTTCCTCCCATGGAGACTGTCACCCTTGAGCTTCGATGATTGGCCACTCCTAGGGCAGTGAGGCATACTTGCTTGCTGCCTGGGCCGTCGCCCACTTCTACTAGATGTTGCTTCACCCCTAGTTTCCTTCGATAGTTTCCTTCGAATCCATCCAATGCTAGACCAAGTCTACTAGTTTCTCTCCTATTTCCTGGCTCAAACCACATAATTGAGGAAGGGTGATTTCCACCTTTTCTCCTGCCAACACTTCCTCCCAACTTAAATTACTAACCTTGGGTGGGGTGGTAGACCCGTCACCCACCTTTGAAGGTATGGTGGTGAAGGTATGGTGGTTGGGGGAATGACCAAGGTAGGTGCCAATTCCTTCTCCATGGGTGGTGTTTGAATGAATTCCTCCAAAGCCTCCTTATAAGCTTGTTCCACAATGGATGGGTAAACTGCACCCTCAAGAGGAGGAGTTGGTGTCTTTGGGGCTCCTTTGGGACCGGGTGACAACCGCCACTATTGGAGTGCCAACAGTGGGAGGTGGCACCACTGCCACTATTGGAGTGTCAATTGTAAGATCCCACTGCCCCCTCCGTGCACCGGATTCCCGAATGCTGGCACAGTGGAAGCAGCTCCCTCTTGCGCGAGGCAGGGTTTCCCACTCGGGGCCTCGCCCCTCGAATGTCCGAAACGAGACTAAGCTGGTGGTCATTCCGAAAACCGAAACCGAGAAAATTTCCCATGCCCAAAAAATGGGGACGATTCCACCATTTTGAATTTATTAACGAATTTTTCTAACGAGGTCAAGATACTGAACTAACCTTCATCTGAATAAACTAGTTAGAAGGGAAACTATTACAGACTTAACTTGAAGGAATAACCGCTTTTTTCCTAATTGAATCAGGCACAGCCGTTGATTTATTCATTTGAGAAGTCTTCAGGTTATTATTTAACTATTCGAGTTCTAAACGTATTCCTATTCATCAATTTTATTATGAAAACTCTAATGATTCCAGCCTGACCCCATCCGGCCCATGGTTAGCCACCGCCCAACCAGTGGAATTGGTAGAACCACACAAGTACTCACCCACCCATAATTGAATGCCTTTCTTAACTTTTGCTTTAGAATACAGATACGCATACACTCCTCGTTAAACTTTAATTTATAAAACAATCCATTGACAAACAATTATTGGTTACAAATGTCATAACTCAAAATTTCCATTCAATCCTTGTTTCTCACAAAACAGTACCACTCCAGACTCTCCGTTGAGACGAGCAGGTCAACAACAACAAGATCCAGTAACAGATTACAATAATTTTCTCGTTATCATACATATATATATCTTCCACGACATACGCATGGGTGTCCTAAGCACCGCGAGACCATGCATCGCCTGGTCAGAACCCTCCAGGATCCTCCTTAGGTGTCCTAGCACTTCACTCAGGGACTTCACTCCGGGACCGCTTCATTGGCCCTCGCCCATCGTACACCGGAAGCACACCATTTTACACCATACCCAGGCTGGTCAAGACCTGGGGAGGTTTTTGCCGCGTGAGTCGTCCTTTGAACACTCCCCGCCAGCTGTTGCGACCGAACTTCCCTTAGAAAACACATATACCAAATGCTTCCTCCAGCATTCTTGCATAAGACAGTCCTTTAAGAAAATAGAAACCTTGAATAGCATAGCATCCTCATCAACCCTGATTGGTGCTTCACCCCATTAGGTATGCAGGATAGATGTTTCGCCCATGACATGTTTCTTGCCACGCCTCTCAAAATTTATAAAATCAAACTCAAGAAGAATCACAACAACCACCTTGTGATCCTTCTTGCGGAACATGTTTTGTTTACCAGATACAACAAGGCTTGATGATCAACATAGAAAACAAATTTGCTAGCAAGAAGGTAATGTTGAAATTTCTTTATAGCATAAACCATTGCTAACCCTTCATGCTCAGTGGTGGTGTAATTGATTTTAGAATCATCTAGTTGCCGACTTGCAAAACTAATAGGATAGTCTAATTTGTGTTTCCTTGGCTGTGCTAGGACACATCCAATTGCGAAATTAGAGGCATCAATGTGCACATGAAAGATGAGATCCCAGTTAGATGTTCGCAAGATTGGAGCACTAGCCAAGGCTTGCTTCAGCACATCATAAGCTTATTGACACTTCCTCAATCCATAGAAATATAATCAATAGCTTGTACAAAGGATGAGCTATTTTTGCATAGAAAAGAATAAACTGACGGAAGTAGCTGACATGGCCCTTGAATCTCTAGACTCCCTTGTAGTTTTTTTGTGGGGGTAATTCCAAGATGACTGTGATTTTATCTCATCAATGGAAATCCCATTTTTGGACACTATATGCCCAAGAATAACTCCGTGTTTCACCCAAAACTGGCATTCATAAGGGTTTACAGATATACAATAAAATCTACACCCTTCTTAGGTATGCTAGGTTCTTTTTCCAAGATGAATGTTCCAAGATGAATGAAAGCACAAATCATCCAAGAAATCTTGGAGAAACTTTCTTAAGAAGTTGGTTAAACCGAATGGCATAACTCTATAAGCATATACACCATGCTTAGTGAAAAAGGCTATTTTGGCTTGGTCCTCAAGTGATTGAAATTTGATTATAGCCTGAGTATCCATCCAAAAATCTATAAGCCTCCCTACCCACAACTCATTCGAGCACATATTCCGAATATGGCAAGGAGTAGTGATCCCTGTGCGTGGTAGCATTCACTTTCTTGAGATCAATACACACTCTAAGTTTTCCATTCTTCTTGGGCACAACCACGATGGGTGAGACCCATTCTGAGTGTTCAATCTCATAGACGAATCCACACTCAATGAGTTTATCGATTTCTTCCTTAACAACACTTGCATATTTGGGATTCATTGGATAGGGTTTCTGTTGGAGTAGTTTAGATTCGGGTACCATGGGGATGGTGTGTTGTACCACCTCTACAGGAACTCCCTTTTCAATGTAAAAAAATGCACCCATGTACTAGAGCCATTGGGTGGTAGTTTTCCTTTCTTGCAGTCTTTTATGAGGATTCACTGCAATAGCATTTACGTCTCTGCTATCTTCGGAGATAATTCTTGGCATCTTGACAAACTTCATCTTTTTCTTCAAATTGGGAATCTGTATTAGATTCGGAGCTACTCCTTGAAGTTTTTTTGGATGTTGTGGGCTTTGTTTTTCTTGTGAGACTGGTGTCTCGCTTAGCCTCTGTTTCATACCCCTCACCACTATTGGTGCTTGAGCTTGAGTCATCCCATGTGGACTCAAGTTCACTATAACCAATCCCCTCGGTATCAAAAGGTAGAGTGTGAATCATTCGTAGGGGCATGACCTTAGGGAGCTCCTCACCGTCAAGTGTAACCCATGTAGATCCTCTAGCTCCATAGCTATGAATTGTAGCCATCATATGTATCTACTTCAAATGATCTTCAGGCTCAATAGCTTGTTTTTTAGCATCTTTGTAGGGTGGGTCCTTCCCTACATCGGTCTCTTCTGTGTAAGTATAGAAGTATTGCAATGGGGCTGAATAAGTAGTGGTGTCTGAACGGTTTTCAAAAAGTCCTCCACTACCCATAGAATGTATGCGGCCAATCACAAGATCAACCCTGATGATGGAATCATCGAATTGGATGTAGACATGGTTCTTAGACTAGTCATGTACCATCTTTTCTTCCCTCATGAACGGATGTCCTAAGATCATTTCATATTGTTCTTGTTGTTTGGAAAAGTCCATAACAACAAAGGTATGTTTAAACTGATATTTGAGAACCTTGATCTGTAAATCTCATAGCATCCCAATAGGTTTGGTGGCAATAGTCCCGTCAGGCCATCTTGATAATGATGTTTGAGACTTTTAGATGTGGCTTAGCCATCTTCTCCCACCATTTCTTGGTGATTATACTAACTCCCGCACCACCATCAAGGACTCCCATTACTATGATTTCCTTGGCCATAATTGGTAGTAGTGCGTTAGGCTCATCACCTTCAAATTATTGTCCCAATTTGTTAAGTCCATAGATTTGGTATTTTCTTCTCCCACTGGGACTATTGATTTGAGTACAACTAGAGGTGTCTCCATTGTATATTGGGGATGTGCCTTACGCATGTTAGCAAAATGGTGGTAATTTGACATTGAGTTCTCCATTAAGGAGAGCTCTCATCATTTTAAACAATTCAAGATCTCCACTCATTCAGGCGATTATACTTATACTAGTTTGTGAGGCCATAAAGTCTAACAATTTGGGGATATTTAGTGGTGCATTCATGACCTCCTTTCCATAAATAGGTGCCGGTGAGACTGGAAAATCCATCTTCGAGATGGGCTCAAGATTTCTGTATGGTATTTGTCCCTTAAACCAATCAAGGATCAAACTATGAGAGGTGGAGGCCTCGGTCTTTTCCATGATGACACTCGGTACATCTAGAGGTTTGTGAATCTCAGTAAGCGTTAAGGTACTAGGGTGTATAGTATCTGAGACTCTCACTTGCTTGGGCCTTGGTTCATGCTCCTCTTGTGTTTTTGTAACTAAATCACCAAATTCTTGGAGTTGCTCAATCTCCTTTTGAGGGTCAAGAGAAGAGCCAAGTTTTGTCATGTGTGATCTAGTTTCATGAATTGCATGTTCTTGTGAGCCTCCTTTGTCGTGCTCTTGGTTTTGGAGGGTATTTCCCTACCCTATTCATAATCAGCCATTGTGTCAAAGGAGTCCGAGTCCTCATCTAGGTGCCTGATGAAGAGTGGCTCTGAGGTGTCCTAAGATTTGTCTTTTGGTTTCTTTTATTTTCCCATTCTTAACCGACTTTTTTATCTTGTTTTTCTTCTTCTTCTTAGATTCCGCTCCTACTGAGACCACCGATCGTTGCTTGAGAACATGTTGGTTTTAAGCTTGTAGCCGGGTGATAGCATTCAAAGGTGTGTGATCTAGATTTTTTAAGGATATGCCTTTGAGTTTGATTACTTACCCCAGTCATGTTTATGGGTGTCATGATGTCCTTTTTGTGGGCTTGTCACCACAATCTTGTTGGGATAGTCCTTAATCCAATGATCTATGCCATAACAGTTATAAGTAGCAGGTGATATGTTTGAGGGAACTGGTTGAATTGAGAAACTTCAAAGGAAATTCCGAAACTTGACAGGGACCTTGACAGTGGTAATTTTGAAGAGGCATTCTTCTAGATGTGGCATTAATTTCCCAGCCCCTTTCCATGGTAATTTTGAAGAGGCATTCTTCTAGATGTGGCATTAATGTCCTAGCTTGACTCCCCCTCTCCCATCCACGACATAATAGTTAGGATCAAGCTCTGTGGGGTTCTCAAAGAGGTGGGGGTGGGTTCGACATCTACCTCATATTCTTAGTAATCAATAGGCTCCTCAAAGCTTACTTGATTTAGAGGTTTCACCCTTGGCGGAGGTGGTTGAGGTCCTAAAACTAGTGGAGGTAAAACGACACATTTTGTGCATTGTAAATCCCCCTTACTAGGTTGTTGTGTCATTTAATTAGCATTAGGTTGAGATGTTGATGTAAGCATTATGACTTGTGGCTATGATGGGGCTGGTAAAGCGAATTGTTGAGGCCCAGAAGTATTAGCAAGTGTTTGCAAACGTGTGTGGTACTGTGAAGCCTCACGACTATAACATCCACAAAAAGTACAATTACCATTATATCATTCCCCTAGGACTGGACACTCAATGTCCTTTGTTGGAAAATTGAGCATATGTACATTTTCGGGGGCTCTATTGGCCTTCATTTCCTCTTGGAGTGCTTTTATGAAATCTATGAAATTCATCTTTGATAAAGTGTTGCCTTAGCAAACGGGTTTAACTATAAAAGTGCTATGTCCCTTGACTCTGAAAGCAGTAGTTTTAGAATTTGATGATTTAGCTCCCTTGACCATGAGATTATCTTCTAGTTGGATGGCATTTGTTGTGACTTCCTCTCATGTAGTGATCCCTCTAATGATTAAGCCATTATAGATCGCTCTAATGATTAAGCCATTATAGATCGCTTCATGGTTAAGCCCATGGATGAATCTATCCAACAATTGATTATTCGAATAGCATTCATGCGGAAGGCAACGAGAGTTCAAATGCTTGAGATAGCTAATGAAATCTCTAATTGATTCCTCTTCTTCTCTCTCGGCTTTATGTAGCTATGAAGCTACACCCCATAAGACTCCTTCACACACAAATTGCTTCAAGAATAGCATTCATGCGGAAGGCAACGAGAGTTCAAATGCTTGAGATAGCTAATGAAATCTCTAATTGATTCCTCTTCTTCTCTCTCGGCTTTATGTAGCTATGAAGCTACACCCCATAAGACTCCTTCACACACAAATTGCTTCAAGAACAATCTCCTAAAGAGTGGTGACGTTCAAGCACGTTCCTCAATCTTGAGAGTTCTATACCAATCCCCAGTCTTACCATCTAATGCTAGACTAAAGGCATTGGTCTCAGAAACCTTATTTTGTTCTCCTAGGACCTCACACACTTGATCAAATACTTCCAAATGTCTCCTAGGATCACCATCCCCAGCAAATTTATGAGTTAGCTTGGCTCTCTGGGCAGCCTTTCCATGGCTCTGTCGACCACCATCTCTCACAACACGCACTATATAGGCTTTCCGCTACCGCTCTTCCCAGGGCTTGTGCAAAAGCAACTAGGTCTGGGTAGAGTTGGTGCTAGCATAACAGGAGAAATGATAGGAGTAGGTGGAGGTGCAACACGTGGCACTGCATGAGGATGCATGGATCTAAACCTTGGTAGGCATAGATGTGCTACATAAGGTATGCATCCTACTAGCACACCAATAGGTGCTTTAGTCATATGGGCGTTAGGTGCATTCGGTCTCGCATAGCAGTAGGAGTTGGTAGCACACTCACTCTGGGAAAGGGATGTTAGCAGCATGAGTTGGTAGCACACTCACTCTAGGGAAGGGATGTTTCACTAGAATGAGATGTGGAATGGTAATACCAGATATGCCAGGCGCAAGGGGATCCATGTGCGAAGTTTGCTGTTGGCTACTGTGGTGGTAACCATGGGTATGTGGCTTAAAGGTAACTCTGCGTCAGTCTCATAAGTGCCATAGTTTGTGTGATGCTTGCCACACTGGATGAGGTAGTGTACTAGTATTGTCTTGGGTGGGGGCAACTCTAGGATCTAAGAAGGTGAAGCTCATGTTAGTATGCTCTTGAGTCCCTACAACATGCCCTTGTGGATTAAAATATGTGGGTTGCTCTCACAGGAGGTGTTACCATTTCGCTCATTTGTAGGCATTCTTGGATTGGATGTCCCAACTTGCGCCATAGGTCTCTAGATCCTTTCATGTTCAATGACCCTATATATGCAATCGCAGATACCCTACAATCGTTCCTCCTCTATTGTGGCCCTAGATATCCCTTCCCAACTAACAACATGAGCTTGGCCTGTCGTGGCAAAATCAAGAGTCTCGATTGATGCGTCACCAATCATTTGTGAGAAGATGTTGATCCATGATTTACAAGTCTAGCTCTTTCCCTGAGATAGACACAATGTTATTCCTTGTGTCGAGACTATCAGGCACTACCTACATAGTCCTGGCGTGTAGTCCTGGCGTGGGACTCTTTTTGGGTGTATTGGGTTGCTAATTATTGTTGTGCCAATTACAAATTCTCTTCTTCCTTTGCTCTTGTAGCCTGGATCGGTGCCTTTCCCGCATGCACCTCTTCTAATGTCCTACCATCGGACATAAGCACTTATGCAGGGGGTGGTTCGATGGTCATAGTTGCACAGCAGGTGCAACGAGAGATGTATAGACAGGGATATCAATGTGAATGCTCCCTACTATTGCAACGATGAGAGTACACCAACTGTCGCTCTGGAGTTTACCTCAACTCCTTCATCATATGGTCTGTAAGATGTAAGATTTTGTTCAGAGGCAGCGGTTGAGGCTGAACCTTTGAGGTAGCTAGCTACGCGATCAAAAGACTGGTAGAGCTGGCTTGACTGGTGAGACTTGGTTAGGGTTCTCACTTCTTAAGACTAGGGATCCTTCCATTGAGTCAAAATCTGACAATGTATCACTAGTCCCTAGTTCAGGTGCTTGTACAATGCTAAACTGGGTTCGATATCGAAGGACCTGAGCCCAATGTAAGAGACTGGTATATAGCTCGATAGATGCACTATTATCTATATCAGCCTCTAATACACACCCATATCGTAGGTGCATGTGAATATGCGGTGTTAAAAGGTCCTACACATACCCTCGACAAGTTTGAGAATTTTTAAATTTTTTGATTTTTTTAATTCAGTTTTTTTTTGGGCCAGCCAAATTTTTTCTGAAACACGTCTTTTGTGTTTCTTAACCCATCTACTAGCACCAGAAATATTAATTTTTTTTTTGGGTAAGTCGTGCGCTACAGGCGCTGGCTCCCATAGTTAAGCTCCTTAACTATGTAAAAATGTAAATTTTTTAAGTGTCACACGAGTTGCGTCAACATGATCATAAATTTTTCGAGTGTCACACAAGTTGCGTCAACATGATCACAAACAACCTAAAACATATATTAGGCAAGTTTGTGCGTGCACTTTTGAAAAAATTTCTATATTCTTTTTGTCCCCGAACCTTTTTTCACTTTTCACTTTTTTTAAAAAAACGTTTACGTTATCTGTTTACTATTTACGATTTTAATTTTTAGATTTACCAAAAAGAGGTTTTCCTAGAATCTTTAACTTAGGTCTTGCACTCATTAAATGCGTCCAACCACTCATTAAATGCGTCCAACCACTCAAAACAGACTTCTTGACTTTTTTGGCTAGTGGCCTAAAAGCCTGCACGTGTTAAATACGGCCAGCAAATCAAGATGTCCCAAATTAGAGAGGATTAAAGCATAATTAATTCGCATTAATTACACTAATGCAAAAACGCATAATGTGCAAAAAATACAAAAATTTCTGCCGCCAATCCTCCCCTAATTTCTATTTTTATCTTGATTTCTCCACGTAAGGAGTCGAAATTGGGATAAACACTATGTTAAGAAACTGATTTTGTAGTTCACCCAATTCTTTCAGTTTAATATTGTGGCAAGATAAGAATGCCACATGTAATATTGAATGGTGTGTGAGTGTTGACCAAAAGAGTGGAAAAAGAGTTGCCACATGGATGATGACATGTAAAGTGAGATAAAGCTAGAGACTCTATATCATTGTATGGTTCATTGTGAATGCAATAGTGTAATAGAATTGGATGTTGAGTGTGTAATCTCTCTCTCTCTCTCTAGTTATGGAGTTCTTAGTGTGGTTTAATTCACCCTAATTATGTTGCTTAATCTATGTCTATCACTATGATCAATCCCATTCTTAGATTGTTAACATGGTATCAGAGCTTGGGTGGGCTCTTGGTCATGGTGGTGAATATTTATGTATAGTTTTTCTTAGTTACTAGTTCTTTGATTAAGCATTATTTTCACTTATTATGAGAAAAAAATTATGCACACTCATATTATCATTTGGATTTGCATTTGTAAGGATTTGAGAGAGATTTGGAGATGCCATTCTCAAGTTTGAGAGGAGATTTGCAACAACAAGGAGGTTACATAGAAGTTGTCCAAGAGAGTTGCAAATAGGAGTTTTGCAAGATGGAGAGTCAGCTCATCATCAAAGAAGCTGAAAATGGAGATTTCAGCAAGTATGAAGACTATGGAGTCTTCGGTGTCAACAAGAAAGCTGCCAAGAAGCTTGTGGAGGTAATTTGTGAAGTTTTGCCTCAATGATTTTGGTTATTGAGCATGAGAGAATGCTCTTATGAAGGTGCATTCTTGTCAAGATGATGGCAAGTGAGATGGTGGACTCAATGGAGTTCACATGTGTGTGCATCAAGAAGAGGATGCACTTGTGGATGTTGCTCAACAAGATGAACAAAGTTGTGAAAGCTGTGGGAACTTTCACAATGGTTTATGCACCTTAGTTTCTTGTGAGAAACCACTTTGAAGAAGAACGCTTGAAGATGGTGTGTGGGGATGAAGCATACACATCATGGAGCTCATAGAGGCCAAGTCAATGGCTATGTGGAAAACCTCAACTTGGACATTAAGGAGAGAAACTTTATTGCGGCAAGGAGAGCTACGATTTGGGGCTCAATCAAGTGGTTGCAATGGAAGACAATGGCAACAACTTGAAGATGAAGTTGTGAGAATAGAGAAGGTTTTACAAAGACTTTGTGTGAAGCTTTGATTGATTGAGGCAGCTAAAGGTCATCAAAATTTTGGACATGGCAAGAAAATCAAA
This sequence comes from Cibotium barometz, assembly GCF_041138505.1. NCBI lineage: Eukaryota > Viridiplantae > Streptophyta > Polypodiopsida > Cyatheales > Cibotiaceae > Cibotium > Cibotium barometz. Next base: position 38,756,124 of record NC_141049.1, on the reverse strand, counting down.
GAGAAATTCAGTAGCAGTTTGCAAGGAAGCGTTTGTCCAAAAAATAAATTTATAAAAAAAAAATCGTAGTCTCCTTCTTCTTGTTTATATTTCTGTGTAGCCAATTGCCATAGCCACTTTTCCCTATATGGCTGCAGCAGCCCAGCACATTACAGCCGCAGCTAGTGCCCTCAAAGAGCCTCTTGGGCTAAGCCCCAATTATTATGTGGGCTTGCTGGGAAGAGAGTAGTCAGGGCCTCCCACAATATTAGCAAAGTGCAGTGTGCCACCGCCCAAGAAGAAGGACAACCTGCTTGCAGCAGCAGAAGAGAAGATCAGGCAGCTGCACAGTATGCTGGACCGGGAGGAGGACCCACGTGAGCGCACCGCCTGCCAGACAGCCGCGCTGTGGAGTCACGTAATTCATGACCCACTAGCATGCTTTCTCGCTGGAGAGTCTCACCCGAGTAAAATGATTGAGGGAGGCAACCATGGAGGACTACAGGCAATGCAACTAAACGTAGAGAGAGGCACCAACGCCTCAAGCACACAGGCGACAAGCTTGTGCTGGTGACGAGCTGCGTACTCCATCGTGTGGTGTGAGAAAAGGAAAATTAAAAAAAAAAACCTAAAAGATAAGGTTTTTTAAAAGTCCTTAAGATTTATAAGGTTTGTGTACAACTACCCAGGGTTTTTTCACATGCCCTTGTGGTAGTCACATTGGTATGATAAAAATGAGAACCATATAAAGGCATCTCAAGAAGGATGTATCACCATCATCAACATCTGGTTTTGCCACACTCAAGTGTAGCCCGAGATTTAGTGCCCATCGTGAATGCGTCACATATAGGCCGAGATAGCCATAGTTTTGTAATTTTTATTTTCACCCACAGCTTATGAGGGTGACCATAGTCGAGTATGCGTGCTCAAAACAAGAATATTTTGTAATCACACACATTGGTATGAGGGTTTCCTTGCCCGAGCTCACCGAGAAGCTCGAAATGGTCGTTATGATGTGTGCATGAGCGATGCACGTGTGAGGTGCATACGCATAGGTTGGTTCCCACCCGGACTTCTATGTTCAAATTAGACTCAGTGGTTCCGCTGTGAGCGAGTCGACTCAAAATAGACTTGGTGTCTAAGATGGTAGACACACACACACATGTTGTTTGATGGACACTCCAATGTATCATTGAGGGGGAGTGTTGAGAGGTAGCAATCGCGGTTTTGCAATGCTACATTGATATGGGTGATGGGTGAGTTGTGGAACACCTCGATTAAGAGGGGGTGTTGAGAGATGTAATCGTGGTGTTGTGTGTATGTGTGGGAAAGCACCCTAGAGGTGCACCCTAGAGGTGCTTGCCTGTCCCCCTCCGCTTGCCTGTAAAAATGCTCGCTTTGTTCTTGCAGCTCTCTCGATATGACATTCAAGAAAATGCTAGATCAATTCAAGCTGCAGCATGTGCTCTCTGCATTTCACAACACAAAGCAAGAGATTACACTCATTTTTGCATCTTGACGCAAGGTGCTTTGATGCACTTTGCATCTGTCAATATATAGTTACCCAAGAGAAGGAGAGCACCTCTGCACTTGCTTGTCCACGAGAACCACATGAACCGTGCTGCATGGAAGATCTCCCCCTAAGACTCTTTAACTGTGTTAAAAAACAGCCTGCTATTACTTACTAGATTGGTTGTGTGGATCCCTTGTATTCAGGATAGATAAATGTCCTCACATCAAATGATTGAACACTATCCTCACTGCTGATAGAACAAGCAGAGCCTATCCTTACCATGGGCTTAAGACGCCCTGGGCTTTCCCTACCACAATCTTCATTTTCCCCCGTGAATTCTATGCATCCTTCCAGTAATGAAAAGCTTGTCTCATCTGCTGAAGACTGACGTGTAATCTTATCGTCACGACCTTCACATCCTGCAGATAAGCTCAGTCCCTCCTTGTAGCGGTTGAAGCCTCCGAATTCTTCAACTGGATTCTTTGTGGAATTCTCTCCTGTAAAGCTAAATGAAACATTCAATCAGCCTCAACAAACGCACACATGCACACAAAAGCGTACTTAGAACTCAATCCTAGGTAGTGACTTTATACACATTTGGATCAGGAGGTTGCCTGATGTTGCTTTGGATGAGTGCTCCATAAGCCAACATGTACGGTCCTTCCACCAAAGTAGCTCCTTCTCCTTGGCATGCAATTTCTTTAGAGCCAGCTCAAGTGCACCTTCCAATTCCATAATCCTTTCCTCTTGTCTTTGTTGGAAAACTTTCCATAGTTTCCTCTCTAGTTCAATAGTCGACACCATATAATCGGTCTCATCCACTTCTTCCAGAGTTGATGAAGCCTTATCATCTTCAGAATCACAACCTGCACTGCATTCACCACTGTTTGAGTGATTAACTTGGTTTTTTGAGTCATTGCCCTCCATGTTGGATTTCATAAGCTCAAGTTCGGCTTGGAGTTCAGCTTCGAGATCAGACATATGGCAATCACCTTGAACATGCTCCTCTGTTAAAACACTTCTAATAGACTCATCATCATCACTAAGACCATCCTCACAAAAACTATCGACGTGGCAGTCTGTATTTGCAGTAATGTGATCCTGTGCTGCTGCATCTTTAATCTTGACTGTAGGAAGATTGTCATTACCAACTACGCCCACATTTACTAATGGAATATGTGAGCGTGTCTTCCTTTCATCAAGCTCCTTCCTCATATCACTAACCAAATCCTCTGTTTCCTTTAATACCTTTCCCATCTTTTCAATCTCCCTTTTGCTGGAAGAAACCATAAACAGGACAGCAATGCCCAGTCCAACGCCAACCAGTGATTCACCTGTCATGATAAAAAACAGTATTACCTATGACAACAATAAAATTCACATAACATTGTAGATAGTAAAGGAATCAACACATTTTTATATCAGCCATCATGCAGAGGTGCCCATTAAAAGCGTTACACACTAAGGCAGTAGTAGATTTGTTGTTTACTGCTTGTTGCTCTTGGTGTTGCTCATCCAAACCCTAATGTAACTCTCTTTGCAATGACCCTAGTCCTATTGGCTCTGATACCAACTTGAAATTTGTGCTACCATACTTAGTTAAGAAATGATTGAATCCATACTTAGTTAAAAAATCAATTAATGCTAATGAAGGTTAAGACAAGCACAAAATAAGCATAAATGAAAGTATGATTCAATTTATAGCTCCAAAAGAGCATCCAGGTCCACAATCCTCTCCCTGATTATCTCCATCAAATCATCTATAATCTTTCAACCTCCCCTTGATTCTCTCAATCACATGATTCACTCCTAGAATCTCTCAATCAACCTTTTCACCTTCCACTTCACCTTTTACACTATCACCAGCTAAATAACCTTTGAACACACACCTTTGATCTCACAAATAACATACAAATAATCCTTTCCTGAGGTCCTATAGACCTCCCCACATGTGCACACACATAAGGCTCGTGCACTCCCCATCAGACACACAATCTAGACCAGATGGATCGTACAATAGTATCCTCTTTGTATGCCTCTGATGTCTCATTTTACCCAGACTAGGTGGTGGTATTTTGAAATTTATAGCTTGGTGATAGCATAGACACTTTACGTTCATCTAACATTCTCTTTGTTTATTTTGGACTTCTGACAAAAAAGAAATGCACTTGGAACTCCAAAGAATCTCGGCACCAAAAACAATTGTATGTTCTCGCACCACGCTGCACAGGTGGTGTAAGTTCGAACCCCAACACCTAAACGAATAAAACAAATCTCTTTAAAAACAAGAAGGAATCACAACTTCATCAATATGCTGAAATGGCGCTTACTTTCAGAGTCACAAAAATTATCAGTTGCCACACTGTGATCTGACGATGTCAGTGGCATCACTTTCCTTGTGCAATTGTTATCAGCCGGCATCTCCAGTGTGGGCTGTAGCATCTCAGATTTGGAGTTGTCGAAGCACATAACCTCCCTTTTATGCGAAGCTGCGCTCGTGTCGCCTTCGAATCTCTTTATTGATCTCATTATTGAAAACGGGTGGTGTTTAACAGTATTTGCATCCCCAATCAAGTTATCGTCTGTGACCAGTGGACCACTGGAAGTTGTTTCTATTGCTAAAACATTAGAGTCTGAGCTTGGTGCCATGACCAAAGAGTCCAAAATGCCTTCCTGATGACTGTAAGGACTTGTATGCTGCAGACTTCCATCAGATAGAAGGTTGGTTTGTTCAGGATATTTTGGTCGGACATGACTGTATTGTGACTGAGAAAAGCCAATGCCTTGCACCCTTGCTTTCAAAGCATCAAACTCTGATAGATTTTGACTGGACTCAAGAACATCTCCTGCTTCACAGCTCTGAAACATGTCTTCCTGCTCACGAGCAATGACTTTCTGCTTTTGTTTTCTTTCCTGGAACTGAGTAGACACGAATTCCTGGACAGTCGGCTGCCTGCCTACAGGGCTGTTCTGCACTGTGCTGCTGGAGCTACAACATGAGGAAGGAGAAGGGGAAATAGAGCCTCCTTCATCCTTCAACTTACTATCTATTCTTGTAAAATCTCTATTAAGCAATGCATTAGACACAGCATGCTCTTTAGAATTCCCTTGAATGGGTTCAAGTGCATCTGTAACTGGAACCAGGAAAGCCTGATGTGCACTTCTTTTGTTCGTTTTGACCTGATAAGACGGACATTTATCCTGAGAAGCAGTAATTTGTAATGTGTTGGCCTTTTGATGTGCAGAGTTGCCTTCTTCACTTCCAGTTACGGAATATTTGAGTGGTGCTTCCAAGCCAATCAAAGAGCATTCTTCATCAGGAGAAGTATTGTGAACCCCTGCGTTGACATCATGCAAAAGCTTTCTTGACATATCCAGATCACACGAAAAGGCTTTTGACAAAGAAGCGGATCTTATGTTGGGTGTGGAAGGAGCAGAAGTTGGAGGGCTTGTTCTTTGATTCTGTCCACATCCAGCCGTCACTGGCTGTGCCCTGTGCGCATTCTGCCAGCGTTGTGCTAGGTAGCCAGCACCTGCAGCAACTAGCAGATACCACATCTTCTTTTTGGTAATTCAAAGATGAAATCTGCAATCATGAAACGGAAATTCACCATTAATGATTCATCCATTGAAGTTATTACACACATGATACATGCGCATATACGTGCACACACACACACACATGCACACTCATAGACGCGCGCACACAACCGTGCAACAGTTTCATGAATCAAAAAGCCGTACTGAAGCTTAGTTTTTCTTAGGCTTAAAGATATCATCAGAATTGTACACTGATGATATTACTCCCGTTGCCTTCCCCTTAACTATTGAGTGTGCAGTTGAGCAAAAGGCTAATATACTCTAGTATGCCTAGGCAACATGACCATTCCATCATATACCTTTCCAGTCCTAGTATGCCCACACAAGTGTCGCATCTCTAGCAATACCACTATTTGGATAGGCAGCTCTGTTATCTTTGCTGTACATAGCATGGTCTTAATTCAAAGTAAATCCACAGACTCAGCTTGAATTTGCAGCCTGCCCGATCCACATGCATACAGAGAGTACACACTTTTGGGAACATGGCAGCTGGTCACTTACATAGAGAGAGTAAACACTTTTGAGAACATGGCAAAGAGCAGGCAGTGGCTCCCATGGTTGGCCATGTCTTCATCCAAACATTTGAGTCAGCAAGGTGTTGCACCCCATAGATCTCCTAAACACAGGACACACATGATTAGTTTCCAAATTAGAGGTCGTGCAAGCTAGCTCACCACCCAACCATAGGTCTATGTCAGACCACCATGAGCACAAAGGGCTAAGGCTCCGAGTGGACCATGTCCCATGTCTACAAAAGCCCCTGTCATCCAACATCCAACAGCATGGTAGAATACAATAGTCCACTCAATAGGCTTACCCCACTTATATAGCCAATATATGTTAGGTTTTGGTTTAGGAGAGCTTAGGGTGGATAGAAATGATGATTAGACATGGTGGTTAAGCATGGTAAACACACTAAGCAATAAGAGTTAAACTAATGAGAAATAATTAAGCCTGATGACACAAGTGATTAGCATAAACAAGAGTACCTCATTCATAGATTGGTGGTCTTAAATAGGCTTCAAGTACAAGTCACTAGGGCTGAAGAAACTCGAGTTTTTGAGAAGTTAGAGAATTATTTCAAATGTCCACTATTCTCTCCACAATCATGTCCTTGAATATAGGGAAAAAGGTGACTACCCTTGGCATCTACTTTGTGGTGAATGTAACCAGGATAAAACCTCGATTCTTTTACAAATAACCTTTGATCCTTTGAGAACCTTTGCTCACTCTAATGATGATAGATGTTTATTTGCTTCTTCCAATACTCCCCAATTATCCATCACTTTGGATGCACCCTTTTTGACGATGTGATCCTTTTCTTCATGGTTCATTTTCCCGCAAAAGTTACATTTCTTCTTGAAGTAGTAATATTTTTCTTCATGGTTAGGTTTACCACAAAAAGTTGCACTTTCTACCCGGGACTTGATTGGAAAGTGTCTTCATTTTCTTGGATGACATACTAGTATTTTCAACTATAATTGAGCAACATGACATTGACGTCGAAAAAGTGATGAAGTTGCTTCAAAATCAACGAGATTTATGACCATGAAAAGAAATTATAGTTTTATTTATTCGAGGTTCATTACCCTAGATATATTATTAGATCCCTCACACCTTGGACAAAAAAAACACTAGAGAGCTCCCGCCTTGACCAGAGAACTCAAGTACCCCCAAATGATGGTAAGAGAATACATGATTCACGAGAATGTGTAAAGAACACCGGGATTTGACTGAAGTTAGATGCAACTATTGAAATACACCAAGAACAAGATGTGTATTTGAACAAGTTAGATGCAGCTATCTAACTGAAGGTAGATGCAGGTATCAAAATACAGCAAGAACAAGATGTGTATTTGAATGAGCTAAACTCCAGAAAGTGAACAAGAGATGTTCTGAGATCCCTGTGTGATGCTCCCAATTCACTGACTTTCGCCTTATGAACAAGAATTCCCAAAAACATGGCAAGCAAGCCTTTTGATTTTTGCCAAAAATGATGTATGCAAGTCAAAGAAAGCTCAGATGAGTTACCTCTATGAACATAATGCTAGTGTGTATTGATCTACCACTTCTCTCTTCTTTATGCTCCCCACAAAATTAGAAGGATACTCGAATTTTTACAAACACCTTGTGGCTGTATGTAGGCGGCAGTAGACCAAGCGGACACAATGAAACCTTTAGATGGCCACCATGCTGGACACAATCAAGCCATTGGATAGTTGCAAAGTGTGCAACTGGCTGTGGAGCACGAGCAGGAGAAACTCGAAAAGGAGAAGGTACGAAGTAGAAGCCCCCCATGCTGCTACCGCTAGTGGTCATCGGGGCATGAACTCAACATTGGAAAAAATCAAGAGGCAATTCTACTAGCCCAGAATGAGGCGGGCCACGTTCACGTATATGCAACATTGTCCGATTTGTCAAAAGGTAAAAGCATCGCATGGGAAGAAAGCATGGTTGTTACAACGATTACTGATTCCTGACGATCCTTTCCAAGATATATCTATGGATTTTGTGACAAATTTGCCTCCCAGTCTAGGTAAGCGTACCACGCAGTGTTTGACAATTGCAATGTAAGGACCAAAGGCCCAATTTCGAGGGGGCTCTCTAAGGCCATGACACATTGAAAACCAAGCGTCTGGCATGCACATTGCAACCAAATGCGCTTCGATGGTAACCAAACTTTGCAAGTGCGTATATGTGAACCCTACCCTTACTCTTACAAAGTTTGGTTACCATCCGAACACATTTGGTTGCAATGTGTGGTCCAAAGAGCCAATTTTGAGAAGCCTCTCTACGACGATGACACATTGAAAACTAGTCGTCAAGCAAGTACATTGCAAACAAATGTGCTTCGATGGTGATCAAACTTTAAAAGTGTGTATATGTGGACCCACCCTCACTCTTACAAAGTTTGGTCACCATCCAAGCACATTTGGTTGTAATTTTCATGTTGTACTCTTGGTTTTCAATTTGACATGGCTTTAGAGAGTCCCCTAGAAATGAGGCCTTTTGTCTACACATTGCTGGCCAAGTAGCATCCCACGCTTGGATGCCACGTGGCCATTATCTGTATAGTAGGTGCAAGTTTTAAGAGTGGTAACCAACTCTTTGTGAGCCCTTGTCTGGGACAAGTTAGCCAGGGATCCAATGTAGTGGGTCATGGTCATGTGTGCATACCCTGCACATGAAGTCAATGCATGTGCTGCACGTCTGTGTACCCCTCTGGAATGATGTAGAGGTGTACCGGCATTTGTTAGGCTTCCAACCAGATGCTCGGGCACCAGTCTAGGTCACGAGATAGGCTTTGTAGAAGGCTATCTCATGGACAGCCATGAAATGCTTGTCCAAGAGCCACCAAGGAGGCAATGGACAAGAAGGCTAGCCACAAGCCAAGCCCAAGCCTTGAGCCAGGCATAGGGAGCCCATGGGACCTTGTCAGCCAGCAGCAAGGGCTGCCCAAGAGTCACACATGTAAAAAGCGATGGCTTTTTATGCCATTTTCCCCTAGTCGTGAGCATATGAACTGGCTGACAGCAGGGAGAAAACCGACTAGCAGATGAGGAGCCTATATAAGCGATGATGAGCCTTTTGCATCATTCATCTCATATTCTCTGCAAGAGCCAAGGTCCACGGGCTGAGACAGCCAAGAAGGGGCTAAAGGCAAGTGGTCATCTAGGGATGCTATTTCGGCCATTTCCCATAGTATGTGCAGCTTGATGTTACTTTCATTGGCCCAGTTTTCACATGCATCTGGCTGCCCAGGCCCAATTGGCAAGAGAATATGCAGCCCTGGCCCGCTTGAAGAGAGGGTGCTTCCAAGCTCACTTTCAGACCCCAATACCAGGTGTTGGCTCTTCGACGCTTTGGTACAGCTTGCTGTGATGTATGTTGCTCCATTTTGGTTGGGGGGGAGGGGGGGATTTGGGGGCAGAGGATTGGAGGAGGATTGAGGGATTGCAGGTCAGCCTTCAGTGTCACATGATATTGTCTTGGTGGCTGAGTTTGGGGCAGCACCCTGTTATGTTTCAGGGTATCACCACATACATATACTATATCCACACACTAGACAGAAATCACCTCCCGAGATTGGCACTTGAGTCCTCAAGACAGCTTGCACATGAGGGGCAGAGTAGCCCTTGGTACTCTTGCATCATCTGTTGGTTTGATTCAAATGGACCTTCTCCCCCCCACCTTTGAGTGCTTGAACACCCCTCTCTTGGATCTCTCACACCAAGAGATCAACCGTATCATCATCCGCCTAGACCTCACTCATCTTCACACAGATCAAACATGACCCCCAACTACTCCCCACAAAACTCGAGTTCAATTTAAGGCACAATTTGCTAGCCACTGAGGATGGGTTCATTGCTGAAACTAAACATTTTGATAATACACATGGCCCCATAGACCCTTGTCATCTTTTGTAATATGTCTCTCTCTCTCTCTCTCTCTCTCTCTCTCTCTCTCACACACACACACACACACACACACACACACACCACACACAGCAAGTTCACAAATATGCACGTATGTAATGGCTTTATGATTTCAGATATGGTCCAAAAGGCCATACGTGTTGTATACAAGGAGTATAAGATCTATCTACCTTTCTTTCTAGCATTTACTAACCATGGAAGTAGTAAACCGCAACTACACTCAAAGGAGGCTTGAAGGACAGCTGAGCATTGACCTTGTATACACCCTACTTATCGAATGTAAAGTAGAGAATGGCACTCTGCAATTCAGCACCAAATGCTGACATCGATGTTCTTAGCGTGCACCAGGGCGTAAATACGATACAATCATCGAGGGCTGAAAAACTTCCATTGAAAGAGAGGTGCAAAACTATTCACCACCTTTGGCCACTAAACCTCAGCTCAATTTGCCTGGTATTGTAAAAAGGTACACAAGAAGCATAGCAAACAACCAGTTTTGTCTGGGTGTTTGTGGAAACACAACAATGGGGAGCTCATTTTACTAACCGTCATGAGCAAGGAAGCTTTGGAGTGTTGATGCGCTGCATTCTTTCCATCTCCACATGAACCAAAATTACTGTAATGGCCTCCTCCAAATCAATCTTCCAAGCTTTGATTACGTAAACCAATTAGCTGAAAAAAACCCCATTTAAGCTGGTTTTTTCAGGCACACTTTTCTGGTGCTGTTCCAGTAGTTGTAAAGAACCAGAACCCATCATAGAAATGCCCCTGTTTTTTTTTTTTTTCAAGAGTAAGAAAACGCATCAATGCTCATGTAATCAAACAAAAGGGGGAAAGCTTCCATACAACTGTTCATAAAGATAACTTTTTCCTCCATCCCATCATGGGTTGCCCCTATAATTCAAACTAAAGAAGAAGAAACCATGATGAATAGCATAATAGCATTATAAAGAATCGATCATAGAGTAAACCCATCATGGATAGCAACAGATAATTAGCATAAAAGAAAGTTCCATTATAAATCCCCCCCCCCCCCCCCCCCAAAAAAAAAAAACCCATCACACATAGGCCCTAAATCAAGCAAAGGAAAGGAGCCCATTTTGAACAGGAGCTAGATTTACTAAAGAGGGAAGAACCCATCATGGATTAAGCCTGGATTTAGTGAGAAAAAACTGCCCACCATGAATTGGGCCTGGATTCAAGCTGACTTGAGAGAGAGAGAGAGAGAGAGAGAGAGAGAGAGAGAGGAATCTTACCTTGTATATGTGGCCCAATGTAGAAGAAATGAAGCACCTTCTGATCATCAGAAAAAACAGAGAGAGAGAGAGAGAGAGAGAGAGAGAGAGAGAAGCCAACTGGATTGTGGGATTAATTTTAATTAATGGCAAGAGAAACACGAAGAGAAGCAATGATCAATCTTCAGCACAAGACATGCACAAGCGGCTATGGAAGCTTTTAGAAGAGAGAAAGATCATTGTGGAGAAATTAACATAATTAATATATTAGGTTGTGCCTTGGAATAGGAAAGACAGGCGAAAGATACAGCAAAGCAGACGATGTGCGTGGGCACTCTCTATCTATCCAGGTAGCTTATCGGTGGTGAAAAAAAAAAAGGGAAGCTGGCCTGACCTCCCACGTTACCGCAAGGTGGCCCCATCAGTTGATTAACTCCTCTCATTTTCATACCATTATTTCCCTTGGACAATTGTTAGCTTATATTATATTATATATTCCCTTGGACAATTGTAAGCTTGAACTATTTTCTCGATTTTCCATGCTTTGTTTATTTATCTACTTTGCATTCTCTACCATGGGCAAGTTGAAATATATCTTTCTATAAGACCCATTACACACCCGCTTCAAACCTTTTCTAGACCAGCACTTAGGAAAACTATTTTTGTGAGCATGAAGGAGTTAGTCTCCTCTCAAGCACCCTTGCAAAGGGTTGTTGGTTTACCAAAGTTTGTTGGGTTTTGTTGTGCCTCGTATTTTGTAGAATATAGCTTTCAAACACCCTGCTAATAGCTTTATCTTGTTTAAAAAAAAACTCTATTTAAGTTCATCAAAACATATTGCTCAAAAAGGACCTTTTCATGATTGAAATCTTGGGGGTTTCACTGAAAAAATGTATGATATCATGTGGCACAAGAGACCATCTTTTGAGAAGGTCCATTTACAGTAATCACATTTATTGGAGGTGTCATATTTATTAGCTACTAGCAAATATTCATACGAAAAACAAGTATACATACAAGAATGATATACATATTCTTAAAAAGCATGTATATTCACCTATTGTTTCCTACCATCTTAACCCAGAGGGTGATATGCACACCCACGAGATTCAAATTTAAAACTCTAATGACATTTTTTGAGAGTGGTTCAAGGGGCCTCTATTGTGTTTTTACACTCTCATGTTAGTGATCAAATAGATAAAATCTTTTTTGACAAATGCACAATGTCTATGTACCTTAGAAAATCAAAAACTTTCATTGCCGGCTTTAGCTTGATTCATGTGTCTTTTAGTTTTTTGACACGAACATCTCGCTCCTCAAAAACATATGTATTAGGAGTATTTAAATATTACTATCTTCTAAGAAAACATTATTGATGTTTTAACATGTGTGAGTTTATCTTTATTGACATTTTTCAAGTGATCAAAGGTTCAAGATGGGTTTCCATGACAAGTATAAATATGAATTATTTCTAACATCAAAATTGAAAAGAGAGGAGCTAAAGATGTCCTTTCTCTCTAGAAATTTTCTTTTTCTAGAAATGGAAAGTAAAACTTGAAGGTAAGTCTTAGGTTTTCCTTGTGTTTTACTTTTTTCACATTTGAAGGGATGCTTTTTCTTCTTTTTATTTTTTACCAAAGGGATCATAACCTTTAGAATAACTCCCTTATAAACATCCATGTCATTTACAATATAAATATCCATATAAACATCCATGTCATTTACAATATCCATATAAACATCCATGTCATTTACAATATAAACACCCATGTCATTTACAATATAAATATAACATCAATATCCATATTTCCTTAGATTACCTTAGAGATACACACACGTGTGTGCTTGGGGGGTGCACTACTAAAAGAAACCCTTTGTATCAGGTGCGTTCAAGGGGTGTTTAAAAGACCCCTTACCTGTGAATTTTTCATGAATAAAATGACCCCTTTTTCTTTATAGACTTACGTGTTTTTTTAAAAAAATCTATTAAAAAACCCTCTTTCGTAAATGTATTTTTGTAAATTTACCTTAAAATTTAGAATTAAAAAACCTCTTCATTTGAACTCCATGCTATACTTACATATTTTTAAGTGAACCCCCCAAGCGTGTGTGTGCACACACGCATGCATGTGAGTGTGCGTACGTGCGTGCACATGCGTGTGTGTGTGTGCACACACACACACACACACACACACAAGGGTTTCTTGTTATGTTACGAGACTAGTTCTCCTTTTTCTTTTATCATGTGAAAGAAGTTCATACCAAAACTAAACTTTTTGTCTGCATGTGCAAGGTTTCTTAAAGCTCCAAGGCTAGTTCTCCTTTTTTCTTTACCATGTGAAAAAATCTATACCAAAATTAAATGTTTTGTCTACATGTGCAGGATATGTCATAAATTGTATCATCCCAATTGCATGCACCTTCTCATGTGTAGCTTAAATTTTTAAATTTTACTAACATGTTTTTATCTAGTTACATATGTTTTTACATGATTTCTAGCCTTTCAAAAAATCTTATTTTACTTAGAACTTTAAATTTTATCTATGTGTCTTCTAGTTTAAACGTAATTTATATGTCTTCTAGTTTGGATTTTTTTAAATTGAAGGATGTTAAATAAATAATATCTTAGTGTAAGTCAATATAATATAAACTTTAAGTTTTCATGTTCTCTCTACAAAGTCAAACTACTACTAGTTTTATGTATCTCACCTAGTGGTCTTTCTTGGTAGGCTAAATCAAGATCGTGAAAATTATTATAGGTCTTTCTTGAGCATGAAAGAACAATCACTGTAGTTGTGCTTACCATTATGCAAAAGCGCACATCCTACTCAAGAAGTTAAGAATGTTGCATAAAGGGAACAAGTATATGAAAATGTATAGTTGTTGTGGCATGATATGAGCTAAAAAAGGAGTAGCATAGCTCTTACAAAAACAAACATGACAAAGTGTTGTATCCTCTAAGACGCCCTTTTAATCCATGCAATTATAGTCTAAGATCTCTTGTATTTTTTGAGCAAGTAAAATGTGAGCACTAGGTCCACATAAATAAAGCTACAATTAATGCCCTTACATACAACTAACCTAAGCACGTTGAGACAAATACCTTGGATTTCTTGGTTGCCATGTTTTCTAGTGTTTCTACTCGGCAGGTGGCTGATTGAATTGTTTTTAAGAGGAGGAGAAGTGTGACGTAACCCATTCTCTAGAAAATGGATTTTAAGGGGAGGAGTATAAGCGAGATGTACCCATTCTTAAAAAATGGGTTTTAAAGCTCTACAAAAGAATTATATATTATACGAAGAATTCAAAGCTAGAACAGTAGGTCATGGGGCACGAGAAAGATATAAAAGTCATCTTAAAGAATTGAATTATACAAAAACATGGACCCCTTTTGTCATAATTGATGGAATGAGAAAGACTTGAATTATACAAAAACATGGACCCCTTTTGATGGCATGAGAAAGACTTGAATTATACAAAAACATGGACCCCTTTTGTCAAAGAATAAAAGTAGAACTCATTTTTAGGATTTATTTACCTTAGCTTCATGTTTTAAAGTGAATGGTTGTATGGCCATAATTAAAATTGCAACCTCAATCCCAATAGTCATTCACACACACATGCCATTTAAGGTGTGCATTTTTACTAGAGCATACTGCATACTAGTGCTTGGAAAAACTTAGTATATAGTGAAGTTTGCACCATTTGAAACTTAATAAACTAGCTAAAACTTGACCTTTTCCTTAAGAGAATTGATGAAATTTTTACCACTTTAGTTATGAAAAGCTGGAAAATCACAAGAACTTATTATGCTCCAATCTTATCCTTCTTCTGTGGCTACAAAAAAAAATAATATCGAGCACATAGATGCATAACCTGCTCCTCACACTCGTGCTATGCATGGACAAAAGGACCCGTTTGTCACTATGCTAGCACTACCTAAGCCAACCATCCAATAGCTAATAGCCTTCTAATTAGAAATTTCTACCGACACACTCTTAGTAAATGTAGGTCATCTATTTCCTCCACTACCCAATGCCAACTTTACTCCCCAACTCAGCACTACAACCATTACTAGAGAAAGGGAGAGATGGCTAGTAACCACCTTGAAGTTAGAGAAAGATCAATTAAAGAAAAAGTACAAGATTGAGCTTAGATGAGAAACTTAGTATAAAAAATCTACCATTTTTACAAAGATCAGGTCATAAAAAGATTGATAGAAAATATTTAAGAAGCTCCAAGAATTTGAAGTAAAGAATAAACTTTGAAGGAGAACAGCTAACTTGCATCCATCCACCATAATAAATATGTTAGAACATGCATGTCATGAGTGGGGTTGTTGTCTCGGTCACAAAGTGAATACTTGACATTAAACATTAGGAGCATGAAAAAAACGAAGATGTATATTGTACAATGTTGAAGAGAAGACTTGGAAAAATGATGTGTGGACAACAACGGAGACTTCATATTTCCATTGATGTCTAGATACTTTATGTTCTCATTTAATATAAAAACTAAATACTTAAATAAGAATTTGAGAATTTAAACTTTAATAGGTTGATGATAGTATAAATATGTATTGAAAAGATATTTAAGAGGATATAAATTATGAGAAAAAGTACAAAAGAACATGCATGTTTTTATGAAGGGGTTTAAGCTTGTAAATGTGTTTGGGTGTTTGGATGTGGTGGGGGTTGCGAGCTTAGCATGCCAGCTTTTTAGAGCATCTAGCAAGCTTTTAAGGAAGGCCTCATGTTTTTCTTCCAAATATTTTACTAGGATACCTCAATTCAATAAACATTATTTAATACCATGGTACCCTTGAAGAAAATATATTTTTGGATATTGAAAAAACTTGGCTATGGCAAGTGGACATATTTACATAATCAAAAACATAATAACTAGGATTATGTCATCCCAAACATTATTCAACTATTTAATACCATAGAATCCTTGAAGTTGAAAGAACTTGGAAATTGCAAGTGGATAGATCTACATGATCAAAAACATAATAAAAAGTCTTATGTTATCCAAAAAATTATTCAACTATGAGTGTCACAATATCAGCTCTACATTGTCCAAAAATATATATAATTGTAAGTGCCAAATTTTTTTCCAAGCATAAGCGTAAGTGTCATAAGAGTAGGTCTTCTCTTTTCCACCAAAAGCAATATCACAGATAAGTCCGTGGACAGGATAGAGCTTCCCTCACATTATGATTTAGTATCTTTGGCTGGTGCATAAACAGGTTTTCATTTTGATGAAGCCCTAAAACTAGCATGAATATGTAGTAGATGTGTTTGTATGCCACATAAGACTTTTTTTCTTAGCATGAATATGTAGTAGATGTGTTTGTGTGCCACATAAGACTTTTTTTCTTGTACACATTTTTGAAAATCTGCACATGTACACCAAGGTTAAGACTGTATATGCACTTTATAAGACGTCTTATCTAGTCCATCTCCTTCTATCTCAAATATCTCATGCTCATATATTGACTAACAACCTTTTCAATCAGTACTGCTTGATCCATTGTTAATGCAAAATCTATTCTCTTTTTTGCTTCTCTTGAAATGTATGTTCGCCATTTCATGCAAACTCTACTTCTCCCAACTGAGTCCATGCCCATCTTGTTAAATTCACTCATAGGAGTCTTTGATGCAACACTACCAATACCTTCGCCTGTGCCTTCCCTACGATGTTTGATGTTTCCATCTCAGGATGCGGTGACGTTTAGCAGCTACACCAACTAGCATGGATCAAGGTATTTGCCTCTTCTTGAGTCAATTTTGTCCCCTCCTCAATTGGCCAAATAAAAGGAAAAATTGGTATGGGTGAGATATTACTATCTCGGTGCCACGAGTGCATTACATCATCCAGGAAAAACCACATGAATTGTGGCCTCTTGCCCCTAGTCTTGGATGATTTATCTTTAAAAAGAAACATGGACATGTTACACCTATAGAACAATTGTGTATGATTTTATTGCATTTTGTCCTTCTTGTTCCTTCAATGATCCACGCTAGGCATTTCACCTTACTATTTAAAGGTGTCCTCCTAATTGCCCATTGTGTTCGATGAATGGACTGCTCCATAGCACACCTTCCATCCAACATACAACGGATTTGGTGTCAAGTGTTGTATCTTACTCTGTGAAAAATATTCTCCTTGGTTGTCTATTTTTCTTCTCATAATTATACTTAAGACGATGGGAATTATTATCCTCCACATCAACCACATGAGCTGGCCTTCTTTTGTGACACACAATTTCCCTATCACCTTCTAATACCTGAGTATCTTGATACATTGGACTGCTCCTTCCACAAGCCAAGCCACTTCAGTTGCATGAGGAACATTCCTATTAGAAATCCTCCTGGCCACCATCAATGTCTTTAGATTAGGTCAAGATCCTACATGCTTTCCCAACATGTATGCATGCTTCTTTGCACTTTGCACTTTGTAATAGAGAGTTGGCCATGTCTAAAATGCATGCATCATACAATGTTATCTTTTTCTTATGACTCTCTCCTGCCATCCAACTCCCATGTTTAGACTCTATAAGATTTTTCCTTAGCGTGTTTGCTAGCTCTATAGAAGAGAGAACCTAAAATTTTGACATGTGTAAGTATTAAGACTTGACTTAAAAGACGTTATCGTAGTAATCATGCAAACAAGTTAGTGAGAGCACCGCATCAATTCTCCCCAATGAGCAATACAAATTTCTCACTGACTAAACCAACTATCCAAGGCAGGGATGTTTGATTACCTCACTAGCTTGCTTCTCCACTAGTAGACATGATGACCATTCCTTTCCATCATTTGATTAAGCAAATTCCAAAAAAGTACTTGGGATTCCGCATCTTCCTCTTTTATCTCACGTGTTGGAATAGTCATCAACTCTTGAATCTTGCACATTATTAAACATAATTAGCTATTGATTGTTACATAGATTAACACTATACCTTTAATAAAATAAATAAGTATATATATATATATATATATATATATATATATATATATATATATAATAGCTTATTGCACTTACGATGGGTCATAAACATGGCATACCATTGTCACCCAATCATGTACTCTATGTGTATGATCAAATTACACCCATGCAAGATGGAGGTCGCACGACCATTTTGCCTCATTTGGTTCACCAAGTCCACACTAAAGCTAGACCCTTGGTCGATATTTTGAATGCAAAACACCTTTCACTTAGCAACCCTTGTCCAGGGAACCTACTTCCTTGGAAGAAATTATACATTGACTTCTTCTTTAATAACAAGATAGCATCATAGCCAACCTCAACAGGAAAAGCCTTATTTCTTTCATCTGCAAGTATACTTCTCAATCTACAATCCAAAAATAAATAAAATAATTAGTACACAAAGAACTACGATTATTTTTATCTTATTAACATATTAACAAGGGTACCTTCAATTCTCTAAACTAGAGGAGCCATTTCTTCCAATAAATTAGTCAATTCAATATCCCCAACTGTAGCATTATATGGTAGTGATGTGTGTGAACACACTTAGGACCGCCAGGGCACTTTTTTCCTCACTAGGAGGTTTTTTCCCCCGTGCATATGTACACCCTCTTATCTACTCATTTTGCGGTGTGTACTTATCTTTTGTATCTGGCACACATTTGTTCATTCTAATCTCGTGAGTTTGTGTGCTCTCAATATTCTCTATCTTGTGTGTGTGCATTGTTGTAACCCTAACCCTAATTGACACTTAATCTAGTAGTCTACCTCCTTCTTCATGACCCTTTTTTTTTGTCCCCGATTGAGATACCCTCTTAGGAGAAGAAGGTATATATTGTGGTGTGTTGTATACAAAGTATACTACCTTTTTGAGGTCCGTGACGCGATTCGGGCGTGTTTTGGGCACCGCAAGGTTTCTGTAGACGTTTTGGTGAGGCATCATTTTGGATTGGTTTGCTCGATTTTGGGTGTTCGAGCTATGTAGTGGTAAAGATTTTGTGCAGCAGCAGCTACAGTGTCTTCAACAACATTGACCATCATACTTTTACTAGTAACACTCTATTCTCTACTCTGTGTTATTTTTCATATACTTTGCAGGTGATTTAGTCAGAGTTGGCAGCCATCCAGGGTTGCATTTAGTGAATACTGGGTACTTGTAGTGTGTTGAAAGATTTTGCATTTGGTAGAAAAGTCATGGCTGGCAGTAGTGATGTATTCAACATGTCTGTTGAGAAAAAACTTGATGGGACTAACTACCCATTGTGGTCCTATATGATGAGGCATGTACTGGTTGCTAAAGGCCTTTGGAATGTGGTCAATGATAGTGAAACTCGTCCTGTTTCACAACTACCAGTGCAACCAGGTGATGCAGAATCTAAAGTAGAATCTGATATAGATGTGGCTCCTCCACATGCACCACCAGTACCTCCCATTGCTGCTCAAACGAGATGGGATGGAAGAGATGCACAGGCACATGCATTGCTTGCACTTTCTATGAAGCGAAGCATTATTTCTCATATTCGGTCATGTAAGACTTCAAAACAGGCATGGGATGCACTTGTTGCATTATACTAGGTGCGCAATGAAGCACGTGTTACATATCTACAGAAACAGTTGGAGTCTAAGCACATGAATGAGGGAGACTCAATGGACAACTTCTTGACCAAGATCAAAGATTTTAAGGAGCAGATTGCTATTGTGGATGAGATATATCCTAATAGTACATTGGTGCCCACAGTTCTCAATGCATTGCCGGATTCTTATCATAGTTTTTCATCTACCCTTAGACTCATGATAAAGGGAAATACAAATGCCCTTACATTTGATGAGCTGGTTTCAATACTCTTGCAAGAAGAGCAATCTAGGCAAAATAGATCTAATATACGAGTTGGTGACAAAATAGATCTAATATACGAGTTGGTGACAAGCTTTTATTGGCAATCAGAAAGGAAAAGGTAAAGATTCTTCGCATGGTGGCTATAAGCCAAAATTAGAATCCTCAAAGGATGTAGGGAAAGAAGGTGATAAGCCTAAAAAGAAGGGCAAGTGTCACTATTGCAGGAAACCAGGGTACTACATACATGAGTGCAAGAAAAGACTAGAGAAGGAGAAAAAGAAAGAATCGGGCATGGCTGTGGTGGCTGATGCATCTGCACCCAAGTGCGGAGAAGAACGAATCTACAAGTTTTGCTCAAGATGATTAGGCATGGATTGTACATTGCAGTTATGACCCTTCTGTTCATGAGTCAATGGCAGAATCGGATGCTTGGTACTTTGACAGTGGTGCTAGTAAGCACATTACTTCACAAAAAAAATTGTTCTCATCTCTGGAATCTGTCCCAAGTGCAAGAAACATCACATGTGCAAATGGTTCTTCATATCCTGTCAAAGGAGTTGGTAGAGTTGTGCTCACTACTGCAAATGGGGGCGTATTTACTCTTTCTAAAGTTTTATATGTGCTAGGCATTAAGAAGAACTTACTGTTAGTTTCAAGCCTTAGCCTTGTCAAACTTGACGGTGAAATTTGTGGATGATAGATCTATAGTTCAAGATAGAAATGATGATTATTTTATCATTGCCTCAGGTACCTTGTTTCATGGCCTATACAAGATGGATGTATTTGAGAAGTTGCAGCGTGATACTTGCTCAGTCTCTACAACTCGTGCTATGAGTGATGTAGAATTATGGCATGCACGATTTGGCCATCTGAATTATGGCAGTTTGTTACACATTCAAAGGCATGATATGGTATATGAGTTGCCAACTCTTGAGACCCCTACTAGACATGTATGTGAGGGGTGTATTCTTGGTAAAATACATCGGGGATCATTTCTAAAGGATGGATCTATGAGAACTATTAAGAAATTACAGCTTATACATAGTGATGTATGTGGTCCTATGCGGACACCATCTATTGGGGGATATGTGTACTTCATCACTTTTATTGAGATGATTACTCCAGATATATCTGGGTGTATCCATTAAAGTAGAAATCAGAGGTTTTTATGTGCTTTAGGCACTTTGTATCCATGGCTGAAAATGCATGTGAATGTAAAGTTGGCACCCTTCGTTCAGATCGAGGGGGGAGTATATGTTTAAGGAATTTCATACATATATGGCTTGAAAAGGCATAAGGCATCAATGTACAGTGCCATACATACCTCAGCAAAATGGTGTGGTTGAGAGGAAGAACGGGTCTCTCATGGAGATGGCACGATGTATGGTGAAAGCCCAAGATTTACCTCATGGTTTTTGGTTAGAGGCAACTATGTGTTGAACAAATGCCCTACCAAGGCCTTGCAATCTAAAACTCCTTATGAAGCTTGGCATGGCAAGAAGCCTTCTGTGGCTCATTTGCGTGTTTTTGGTTGTCTTGCTTATTCTCTTGTATCTGAGCAACAATGTAGTAAGCTTGAAGATAAGGTAGTTAAATGCATATTTGTGGATACAGTTCAGAAAGCAAGGGATAGAGACTCTACTATCTGGCCTCAAAGCGGATTGGTAAGTAGAGATGTTGTTTTTGTTGAAAACTCAGTTCAGTCCATGCTTTCATGCAAAAAATAGCAGAATGTATGCTCATATGACATGTTTGATTCACTCCTACCTTTGTTTAATGGAGGGCATCCATATGTAGAGCAATTGAATGCTCAACCAAGTGCTAAAATTCAGCCTACAAAATCAGCCTACAAATTAGCCTTTTGATAAGCAATTATTGAGGATGTAGTGGATGCGGAGAGAGCAGCCATAGAAGAATCTAGGCGTATGCTAAAATGGCGTGTGTAGACATTGAGGGATAGCAAGTTGGCAGCTCCTTTACCTACTAGAAGAACTCGTGCAGGTTCTCATCATGCAGATTATTCTCATGTGGATCATGTTCTCATTTCTACTTTATGTAATGAGGAGGAACCTGTTTCCTTTGAGGAAGCACATGATGATGATCATTGGATGCATGCTATGCAGGATGCGTATAACTCTATACTCAAGAATGACACTTGGTATTTGACAGATCTACCTCATGGCAAGAAGGCCATTGGTACTAAGTGGGTTTACAAAGTATCAATCCACCCAACCATCCTCCATATCTCCAGATCTGATATACGTCAGTACCAATCCACCCAACCAATAAGTCTCCCCTCCTGCAACCCAATGCAAAAACAATCATTGCATTAAAATCCTTTTCAAATCAAAAAATTCCAACCAAATAGATAGGTAGAATGTTCATGGAGTAGCTCCCATGGATGCCATAATCAGAAACCACCCTGAATCAAAGAGTATTGATGCAACCAATGAAACTCCATATAGCACATGGTCCTCTGTGATAGTGTCCCAAGGAGGCCTAGACATGGGACTGTGTAGAACACCCCTGAAGGGGAGGTCCAAAAACACAAAATCTGCTACCCAAGACACAGACCTCCCCTTCCTAGCAAACTCTTGACCCTGTGGGTAGGTACCTCTGCATATGCTCATGAATATTCGTGTATGTTGGGTTTTTCATTCCTGCCAAAAAATCCCTACCAATAGTGATGTAGTAACCAACTAGAGCCAAACACTTGGGATCATCCCCCCGGCCCAAGAAATCCACTCCAAGCATATGGTCTGACTGATATATGTAAGTGGCTACTCGCTTTGAAATGAACCTATCTATATTAACACCACTGGACTCATTCACCTAAACCCAAAAGATTTATTTCAAATAAGAGGTGGCTGCAAAAAAGATCAAACAATAGATGAAAGGCCGTAAATGACACTCACCATGTCTAGATGTTGTACTTTTAGACCCCCCAGCATAATAATCCTCATAGAGTGTATCGCCATGCTTTCGCATTCCCTTTCCACCATGACCTTTGGACAACTAAGTTAGAGGTAAGAAATACTCACAAAGTATGCATAAAAGGCAAGAATGCTTTTCTTATCTCCATCCATTGATTCATTAGCCTTCTCCACAACGACCTTGGGCTGCTCTTTTGAAACTTGTGCATGGAGATTCTTCTCTCTGTCCAACACGTGACCCTTCTCTAGCTCTATCCACCATGGACAATTTTCGATCTTCCACTTCAAGAGTCCATGCATGGGTGGAGGGTACATACTAGTGACCACATTTTCAACCATCAGCCGCTTCTTTTCTCTAACTGGCATAGTGTGCAAATGACCCTTATCTTTCAAGAAAACCAAGTATCAGTACACACATATCACATTAGATTTCTTCTACTTGTGGCAATAAACTTAGAACAAGATAAGATTCCATTGTACTCTCCATAAAAAGTATATACACTATAGACTAATCTTTGGGCCACCATCTGGATCAAATCAAGCTTTTTCAGTGCAATCGCATCACCTACCCTTTCTGCCCTTTGTCTCTCCACGAGTCTCCAAAGGAAATAAGTGTTTCCTCTTCTCAATATTCACCTCTTTATAGTAGTTGCACAACAAACAATCTTCAGGGATGACAACACCACCAAGAGCTTCCTGAAAATATCTCAATAGATCTCGAGCTCTCTATAATATTTTTTCCAGTCACTTCTCTCCGAAGCCAACTACGCAACAAAAACAAATATATACACAACCAACAGCTTAAAATGAGAATGCGTGAACAGAAAATGCAAGAGTCCAATACAAAAGTGTGCCATGAGCTAATCCAAAGTGCAATAGAAGGCTACAACTTACTGTCTGTATATGTGATCTCCTTGAGCAAGGTCGAAAATAGATTTATTTCAGTACCTGCTATGTTGTTGGTGAAGACTAGTGAGGTCCACATCTCCTTTCTTGAGCATGGTTGAAGAAGCTTCCCCTTCCAAGGCTCCAATGTCTTCAGCGTCCCCTCGATCCCTTCCCAGGGAAAGACCAAATGCAACTCCCTCCACCTCCCCTTCTGAGATGGAATCCTCGGAGCTACCACTTGTCTCCTCTTCATCGGATGACTTTGACTCTGAACTTTCGGAAGTTGAAGGTTCACCTCTTACCACTTTCTTGCGATGACTCTTGATGTTGTAGTGGACCTTCTTATCTCACCTCTTGTAGAATAAGATCACCTATCTCCACTTTTGAACTACCTTCACTTGGCGAAGCCATGGCCTACCCAATATCAATGGGTAAGCCCTAGCATCAGGCTTTGTAGGAATGACCTGGAAAGTTGTAGGCACAAAAATACCACATACATCCACTCCCAAATTCTTGACAATTCCTAAGGTTTTCACCCTAGTATTATCAGCACGTTTGATGCGATAGGGAAAGTTAGTAGAAGACAATTTTAAATCGGCATCTTTCATTGTTTTTACACTCATGACATTGACAATTTTAAATCGGCATCTTGTTTTTACACTCATTGATTGACGCACCTCCATCAATGTATGCATTAGAAATTGTTTGCCCCTCAATGATGACATCAATCAGAGGCACATCATCTCGTACATCAATATCCACCTTTTGAGCCATAGGAGTCCCATTATCCCTCTTCTTCTTTTTCTTAGATTCCATTGTGCTACCCAGCTTACCCCATTCCTTTCTGAGCTTTGGAGAGAGTGCCAAAAGCTGCCCAAATGTGATTTGTGCCGTTTTCTCCCTAAGATCTGTTAAGAGGTCATAACTAAGAGATCCTTGTCCAAGAGGAAAGTCAGATTGTCCAATTTTTCTCCTAGACGACTTCTTCTTCTTATTATTTTTCTCCTCTTCTTCAGATTTATCTTTTTGTTCTTCTTCTTCTTGGCTCCTAGTTTTACGACCCCCTTTTTGCCATTAATGGCATCAATGTTTCCTCTTCTTCTTCTGAGCATGTTTCCTCTAAAAGTGCTAAACTTTTATCCTCTCGTTTCCTCAATTTTGGACACTCAGTGTGATAGTGCCCCTTCTCTTGACATTCATAGCATGTGACACTACTTCTATCCCTAGGTTTATCCTCAACTCGTGGAACCGTAGGTGGCCTTGCATTGACTAAGTGTAACTTCAAATCAACAAATTCTACCATAAGTTGTGCAATGTTATGATCCAAGGATGATGGAGCTTGTACCTAAGATGTTGAGGCTATCTCTACTCGTGGTGGATTCGGCACACTCGGAGAAGATTGGAATGTGGACTCAATATGAAGAGTGGCCTCCTTCTTCAAAGCAATATGAAGAGCCTCTTTAAAATTAGTGGGATCTTTGCTAAGAACTTTTCCATGCAAGCGGGGATCCAAAGCCATGATAAACTTGCTCATCTTAAGGTGCTTCATTGCTAAAGAACTCTTTGAATCTCCCATAGAAGGTGAAAAAGAAGAAGCAACAACATGTAAAGCAGCTTGTTGATATTTGATGAACAAGGCTTCATACCTCACTGAAAAGGTAGAAACTGACTCTCCTTCCTTTTGGTGATCCAATTGCAATAGTAAAGCATTTGGTGACTCCACTGTCCCAAATCTCTCCTTCATTGCTTTGGTCAACCTTTCCCAATCATTCTTGGACTCCTCTGGCAAAGCCTCATGCCAAGCTAAGGCCACACCCTCCAAGAAATCTAGAAGTATTTCTGCCCTCTCCTTCATAGACCAACCCGTCAAGCGGCATGCTCGGTTAAACTCTCAGAGATAACTCCCTGGGTCTTCTCTTTCCGATCCTTGGAACACCAGAATGTTGAACATCTTGAACCAAAAGATGAGTAAATTTACTTATTTCAAAATAACTTTTCTTTAATCATGCAGACCTTGAGGTTAAAATAGAATAATTCTAAGTAAAACCTGCCGCCGTCTCCACCAAAAGATGTGACACAAAGTTGGGGTTTTGACTTTGGTCACTTCTTAGAATCAAAACACACTTGTATGAAACCTCATAGCCTCCTCACCTCCCTTTCTCTCCCGGTTGAAATTTGGGTATTAGACCACAAAAACTGCACTTTCCTCTCTTTGCATGAAACCCCAATTTTCACATAGCCTCTTGCCTTTCACCTCCTTCATGATTCAAGCTACAGTGTAAGGGTTAACATTGCTCAGCGGCAGATAATCATACAGATTTACCTATGGTCCCCAAAGTCTTTCCACATGCTCATTACCGTGCTAAAACCATTGGCACCTCCAAAGGAAGGCGGCAATAAGGCAAGGGCTACTTTGAGAAGTCACAGGCCCACCAAGATAATAACTCCTTATCCCACTTATCATGAATCATCAAAGAGGTCCAAAATTGGGTTAAGCATGAGGAGCTAATGCTAAACGAGACATTCACATTTAAAGAGAGTGTTTGAATAAGGGTTTGAAGATAAGAGAATGGCAATGACACAAAATGCTCAATTGAGGAGGCTTCATTCATTGATTTGAAAGGAAGAGGAGGGCTCCTTTTATACGTGGAGAATCACCCTCTCTTCCATTGTTACAAATTACAACATAAAAATCTTCAACCCTTCAGTAACATAAGGGTAGATGTCACCATCAATTGTCCTCTTAGGCTAAGTCTTCTATTGATTATTAAACTAAAGACTTTTTAACTTTGAAAGTGTGATGAGATAATAGCCAAGTCTAAGTGGCATGTAGGTGGAGATCCCACTTACACATGGCAGAATTCTCCTCTTCCATGTAGGCATTCTAGAAGAATCTTTCCCAATTATGCACCTACACACACTCCTCCACATGCCTTCCACACTCCCCAACTTGTAGCCTTATGGTGAATACTATATTAATAATACAATTAAAATCCATGTGAGCATGAAGGCTCACTTTTATTTTCCACATCACTAGCCTATCTACCATACCAAAGTATTTATCAAGCATACTTGTGGCATTTACAATGTGTGCATCCTAAAACAAGTAAAACCATTATATTTGAAGATAGAATGTTGTTATTAGGGTAGCTGTTGCAATAATAATAAAAGACATGGTAAAGTCAAGAAAAACACATGACGTAGCTTGACGGATCTCAATGAGTGGAACAAAGGCAGATGGTTTCTACATAACATGTCTAACAAAAGCTCCAAATTGAGACGGTAGTTGTGGAAAGAATTATGCAAGTGCATAACTGAATTAGAAAGAAATCCAACACTTTGCAACAATAACCATGCAAAATTATGGGTTTCCTTTATAAGTACTTTAATAAGATGGTCGCCACGCATAACCATGTTGAAGAAATGTAATTTAATAAGATGGTCGCAAACGATGTTGAAGAAAAGTACCACTTAAGATGAAAGGATAACATTTTTAATAGATACCATAACATTTACACAATTGGTGATAGATGCATGGGGTGAAATGAGCATTACCCACACTACATGGCAAGTCTTTAGATGTTTTAAAATTGTAATTATTTTTTTTTCTTTCGGAAAAATAATAAATGACCCATCTAATAAATAATTTATTTCTTTATGTGCACATGGATATTATTTCCTTGAAACATATGGATCACTGGACATGTGGAGCACCCAAGTGTCGATATCGAGCACAAGGTATTTATTTCAAAAACAATCAACATGGAGGTAATTATCTTGTTGAAATGTTTGATTGATTCTTTCTCTGCACACTCGGTAGATCCTTAGGATTGGAGAAAACTCGAGCATCAAATATTGCAAAGTCTATATTTTTGCAACAAAAATAGAGTAGCAAAGAGAAATGGCAACAAGAATTGTGACCCACAAGGCATGTTATGTGGCATGTTGGCATGACTTGGTGTGGGCAATAGTGGGTAAAGATTTGACACTTAATATACTAGGGAATTGAAGTTTTTTACATGGACTCGTATACTTTAGTTCGAGGTGTAATACAAGAGTTTATGCTCTTTTGTCGTTCTCTTCAATCTCAAAGTCCCATTTTTAACGTATTTTTTCAATGGTATACACACTTTGACATTGCAAATAGATAAAAAGGGATTTTAAAAATGCACTGTAGGTCACCATGTGTGAACCAACCCTTAAATGAATGCATCTCAATGTGAACATCCTAGTGTGAAAGCACCCTAATTTGGGCAACCATTTATAATACCCCATAGGCAATTCATTAGCTCATAAGCATGGCATGCACCAAACATATAGCTCACAAGTGGCACATGGGATAACCACCCCAGCAAGCTTACGAACCCAAGCAGCTCAGAATAATTCTACTAGAGCAAGTAGGCCTGCACGGGGGACACCACCAACGAGTTCACAGAAAATTCTAGGCATTAGAGTGCTCAAGAAACAGGTAACTTGGGAGGGACAACAAATACCACTACTTCCATTGAAAATTTCTCTCAGAGATTTAAAAGTTCCAGAAAAGTACCATTCAGTCGCATGGTGAAAGAGATTTTGTATAGTTACTCCATGGAAATGTGCATGCAAGGGCTTTCCTTCTAGCCCTTTAAGAAGCAAGCAGAAGCATTCCTTGGAGGGATATTTGAGGACACAAATCTCTATGTAGTCCATGCTAGGAGGGTAACCATCAAAACTAAAGACATGCAAATTACACGTACGCTCCCATGTAATGACCTACAGTGATTTTGTAACATTTTTCATTTGGCTATGAGTTCCTTTTTGTAACATTTTTCATTTGAAACTTTGTCCAATCCACTCATCATTGTTATCCTTGGTGTTGTACAATCTAAGCTATGTAATGGAGCATCTTCCTCTCTTCCTTGAGGCCATGCTAATATGAAAACTTTCTTCTAATGGAGTCTTTTCCTCTCTTCTCTTCTAAGCTATGTAATGGAGTCCAGGTGGGCATTCCTAATTAATGTGGAAAGTGCTTCAAAAAGAAAAGTTGTACTACTCGATAATATCTTTGTAATGAGCTATTATCTTTCTCAAAGCATTGTTTCTCTTGATTCCGCTAAAGGTTATGGTGAACCAACCACTAAGTTGAGAGTACATTGAAC
The DNA here is from genome assembly GCF_041138505.1 of Cibotium barometz. Taxonomy (NCBI): domain Eukaryota; kingdom Viridiplantae; phylum Streptophyta; class Polypodiopsida; order Cyatheales; family Cibotiaceae; genus Cibotium; species Cibotium barometz. The sequence continues at coordinate 38,727,574 of NC_141049.1, read as the reverse complement.
TTCATTTGTATAGAGCTAGGGTCAAGGAAGCCTTATCAATCATGGTGGTAGGGATTGATGTGGGTTGATCTTACAAATTTCATCTCTATATTGAATCCTAGGATACTACAAAGGGTCAAGTATAAAGGTGCTAATTAGCTTAGTTAGGACCTTGAAGATAGCCTTATGTTAGGAATCAAGTCTTAAGAAAGAGGATGCAGATTAACCAAAGCTCCATGTATTTTTTTTCTTTGCCTACACAAATGGTTACACTTTCTTATAATGCTCCTAAAGTGGTCACATTTAATTAACAATAACAAAGTATGGATACCTTCAATGTACTTGATGATTCGGTGGTGTTTCAACTCATGCCAAGGAGAGATCAGTTTTTAACGGATCAAGCTTCTAGAAGCTTGTCAAAGAAGTCTTGCCCTAGGTCAAAAGTCAAGTAGATGCAAGAAACATGGTAGGAAATTGTGGCCCTCATGATATTTCTTGCACTACATACTATGGGAGAAAAGGCATTATCAAAGAGATTACCTTAGGAGAGCTTCTTCTTCCTCCAATCCTATAAATTTGATAGATGCCACTAAGGAAGAATGTGTTATTAAGATAAAGGTAAAGGTATTGTTGATGTGTGTGCTCAAGGCAAGAGACAGAGGAAGGATAAGGATGTAGAAGAGGAAAAGCCTCTTCGGGACCAAGAATGAAGAAAAAGGGGGAAACAAGAAAGTTTAAAAGAAAAGGAGGCACTTAGGACTTACTAACTTTGGCCACTCCAATGGTCAAGGGCCTTATTCCATTGTGAAAGATATGGGATTTCATAAAGCAATCATCACTTATGGGCAACTTGTTACATTGGCTCCTTATTTGAGGAGGGAATTGAGAAGTGGCATCAATGCTAGAAGAAGAAAGAGAGATGCGTCAGCTCAACTAGTGGAGGTAGAAAATGACATCTATTCTCCTTAAGTTAATGTGGTATACCTCTAAAGCTTGAGCTTTACCAATTATCCAAGGTGTTAAATAAAGATATTCAATAGAAATTTCAATTACATCTATCGATCGATGTGAAAATACCTTACATGGCCCAAAAAGTTACATTTTAAGACATCTTTGCCTCTCTCCACATAATAGTTTGACTAGGAGCTTAATATATTCTTCATATAAACTCAAATAGTGGCATATACAGGCTCATTGGGGGAAATATCATGAAGAGTACCAAAACAATTCTTTTTAAAACACCTTAAAATTCTTCATAATTTGAGAGATATGATCAAAACCATTAAGTTGGGTACCCAAAAAAACAAGTGAAATAGCAACTTTTTCCTTCCACACATGTGAAGAAGGTCACTCACATCATATACCCTTATTGAGAAGATCTTAGTTACTATAATTTAGCCATTGTAGTGTTTTTAAATCCCCCACACCAATTTGGAAGAAGGATGAATGCCTCAATCTATGACGGTGAAGGACCCAAAATTAATGACTTTGAGGTAAAGCTCTTCTCCTTCTCCCTTGAATTTAATGAGGTCTCATTAGTGGATTTAAAATACACTTAGCTTTAATTTGATCTCCCACAACCTCCCAATCACTTCCAAGATTTGAAAAATAGGATCTTGCTATCCTTGAGCCAAACTAGCTTAAAGGAAGTTAAATCTACACCCAAAAACACCAGATCCATAACTTCGATCGGGGTGATCAAAGAGTCAAACATTATCTATAGAAAACAAGACTTTCAATTATACTAGAACTCTAAAATTTGGGCACTCGAGCAAAATTTATTATGCATCAGGTAATACTTTAAGTTTCCAGCAACACGCACTTTGGGGATGCTTCGAGAGTTCAATGCATAGATGATTTTACCTGATGTGTAATAATTTTTGTGGAGTGCCCAAAATTGCACAAATTTAGTATTATTGGAAAGTTTTTTATATATAGATATTTTTTACTCTTTCATCACCCTGATTGGAGTTGTGGATCAAAAGTTATGGTTGTGGGCACAACCTTAACTTTCTTGGCCGACTATCTCAAGAAAACTATCAAAAGTCCTTGTTGATTTCCATGCCCTGTAAAAAGGAGAGTAAGATGAGCACGAATCTAGTCAAGTTCATGCATGCATTTTGTCAATAGTATGCACTTTAGTCATATCAAATCTTGTGCCCAACGGACAATGGCAATCATCAGTGTTTCAACTAGCCAAAGGTTGCAAATTGAGATTTTTGAACTAAAGACAACTAAGAAATCATCCTAAAATGCAATAACATTTTATGTGATGGTAAAAATATCTCCGAACCATGATATAATGGAAGCTTGTTTTCAGTAGATGACTTTTCACTATTTGAACATCCTAAACCGAGCTATAGAACTCAAGATACGACCTTCACAAGCTTGGCTAGAGAGGCTCCAGATTTCCACGCTTGGTAATAACTCTCTCCATGTTTACTTGATTTCAAATTTGAAAGTGTTTGGTAATAATAAGGTCCCACTGGCTCTTGAATCCTACCAATTCTTAGTAGGATCCACCCTAGGTGGCCAAGGCTCAGACGGTGTATATTTATAAAGGTAAATCTAGATTTCATGGTCTGGGAAAAAAGTGGACCTTGCATCTAAATCTTCAAACCAAGATTCATGCCTTCCCAACCTAAATTGGTTCTATTAGACCAAGAGACAATTTGGGATCATTTGAGGTGTTTTTAGACTACTCAAAGTCACCCCATGGTAAAGATTGGAAAAATTGGACATAAAAAGCTAGAAATTTTTGAGCCAGCTATGTGAAGAAAGAAGTTTTCTCATTAGTTTGCAGCATGCTTTTATAAGAGTCTTCTTCCACATTAGTGATTCAGCCTTGTATCAATTTCCTTATCTAATTTTGACCAGCAAAGGCCGACCAAATTCCATGCAATAGAGGGCAAGTTCCATGGCCTAGTTGCTTGGTCAGGCATTTTGTTATCCATGCCTACTTCAACCTACATGCTTTTATACAAGGGTCCCCAGGTATCCATACTTCATGTATAAATTTGATGTTTCATTGGAGAAATACAAAGCTAGGCTAGTTGCACAAGGCTGTAAGCAAGACATCCTTCATCTAGGATCTATCTAGATCGCCATCAAATCAAGTTTTTGAAGCACTAATATTGTTTACTCTCCACTTCTTTCTGCAATTCAGTGCTTTGTATTGTGTTGATCCAACTTTCGTCACCTGTCGAGTCTGTATTCTTACATGGTATCAGAGCAGAGCATAGGCTGTAGGTAAAGCTTGCTTTTTTGCAGTTTGCTATTTGAAGGTAGATTTGGAGAGATGGCCCAACCTACAAATAATGCAGTTGCACGTGCCCGCCCTCCACCTTTTGGTGATGAGAAGTTGGATGGGACAAATTACACTCTTTGAAAGTTCACGGTTAAGTTCATTCTTGATTCATATGAGTTATGAGAAACCATAATAGGTGTTGATGCAAAGCCAGGTCCTACTCTGAATCCAGCAAATCCACTATGAACCATACCGTCAGATCCTATTCTCGCTTTGGCATGGAGGTGAAGGAATGTACATACGCTATGAGGCATCGTCACCAACATCACTGATTGAGTGATGGCCTTGATTCAACACACTACCACAGTTTCTTAAGCATGGCAAGTTCTAAAGATTTAATATGAGACGAGAATCAAATAAGGATTCAAAACCTTGAGAATCGGCTCGTAGAGCAGAAAGGCATTCTAATGGAGTAGTAGAGCAATTCATATCGCGGGATAAAGAATTTACAAGATTAAATGGCGGGGTGGTGGGGATCACTAAGACCTGGCATGCAGGTGCATCAAATTGTTGTCCCCGAGGCATGATAGTTTGATGACCTCATTGAACATGTAGGTGTGCAACCTGCCTCTTACTTTTGAGAAGTTTGGTGCAATGCTAGTGGAGAAGGAGATGTATTTCAAAGCCAGAGATGGTAGCGACAGAGCATTCTCTGCAAATGGAAAGAAAGGCAAGGGGGAAGATTGTGAGTGACAAAGACACACAATTTCTGGACTGCCTTTTTTGAAGCCATTGGAATATCCTTAGATTTAAGCACAACTTACCATCTAGAGACAGACAATCAAATAGAGAGTAAATCATTGGCCTTCACTCTGGGGCCTTGGCATTGTTAGTGTTATTTTTTTAGTAGTTTTTTTTTTGTTTAATCTTTTTTAGCATTATTTAAATCATGTTTTAGAGAGATTTGAGATTGGTTTAGCGCTTAAATTAGTATTATATTAGCAAAATGAGCCTCCGCCACCCATCTCAGCCAGTTGGTTGTCCATTCTTACCGCTATGGTTGCCCACTACATAGCCGTGGGCCGCTGCCACTACATCGCCGACATCCGCCCCTCAGGACTGCCAACTGTCGCCGATAGCTGCCCTTGCCATTGTTAGCCCTTGAAGAGCCGCCGTCACCCAGAGACCGCCGTTGCTTGCTCGCCATTTGCATATGTGCTGACTTCTCTCTCTACAACGCCCTCGCCATCAGCGTTTCTTGCAAGGACCATCGTCGTTGCAGGCCTGGAGCCTTGTAGCCGTCGACCATTTTCCTGTGACTTCCTGTGCTGAATATATATATATATATATATATATATATTAAAAAGACCTAACCCTAAATCTTATCACCTCCCCCCTCTTCCCCATGAGAGTTCAGTCATGCTCTTCATACTTAAGTGTCCAGGGGAGGATAGTCTCTCCCTTGTTTTTTTTAAATTACTTTTTGGGATGAGATTGGGGCTGAGATCACATCGGCTCTGCAGGAGATATGGGACACAGGTTCTATGCCTTCTTCTCTCACTGAGGGGCTTATTTATCTTATTCCTAAGAGTGGGGATAAGACATTGATTGGCGAGTGGAGACCTATCACCTTACTTGGGACTACATATAAGATTCTTGCTAAGGTAGTGAGCATGAGATTGTAGCCAATTTTGCAAGATGTCATTCATGATACTCAGAATGGATTCTTACACGGCAAGAGCATCTTTGATAACATTTTCTCGTTTTGGGAGGCCGTCGAATGGGCTAAAGCGAGCAATTAGCCCTTAACCATTCTGCTCTTAGATTTTGAGAGGGCCTATGATAGAGTGGATTGGGACTTCCTTGAGGATACTCTTAGCCATATGGGCTTCTCTCAGAGATGGATCAAGGGAGTTTCATGCATGTATCGTGATGCCCACAGTAGAGTGCTCGCTTGCGATGATAGAGGAGAGCGGTTTCAGATTTCTCGCTCAATACGGCAGGGTTGTCCTTTAGCCCCATTATAATATATCATAGTTGTAGAGGCCATGAGCATCTTTCTCCGCTCCACTGCTAGTATTTCTGGATTGAGGTTGCCTCTTCGTAGTAGTCCAGAGGAATTGGTTGACTCTGATGACACAGCCATGTTCTTGGAGGCTTCACATATATGCTTATGTTTCTTCCGGGTAGCACTAGAGGAGTTCTGTTTAGCAGCAGGGACACTCATTAATTGACACAAATCTATCGATTTTTGGATTAGTGATTCATCGAGAGTTGCTTGGGGTGCAGAGCGTGGTTTTACTTGGATTAGCAGAGGATGCACTGCTAGATATTTGGAATGCCAAGTTGGGATTGATATTTCTCTTGCACAGCAGTTTTCTCCGGTACTTATGAGTATCCGGAAAAAGCTCCTCCATTGGAGCTCCAGGAGATTAGATTTAGCTTCGAGAGCTTTGGTGGCTAATCAGGTATTGCTTGCCTCAGCTTGGTTTATTACCTCTCTTGTTGGTGCTTCTCTCGTGCGTGCATTGGCCAATTGCGGAGATTGATCCGCAATTTTCTCTGGTCGGGTTTGGATGGCACCTCAGACACTTGTGCAAGGGTAGCTTGACTCACAATTATTCACAGTCCAAACGAGAGGGGGGCTTGAATATTATCGATCCGGATGTTCAGTGCAAGGCGTTGCTCTGCAAACTTATGGTCAGAGGTTTCTTACCAGGCACCGAGCCTTGGAAGGATTTTTTCTTGTCTCAGATTTTCGGATGTACACCTAGGGTCGAGAGAGACTGGATGCCCAGCACACGATTTTTGTTCACAGAGGCTGATACCAGGGCACCATCTTCCCCTCTTATTGCAGCCATTGTCAGAGCATGGAGAAGCATGAGATCTTTTTTGCGACAAAGGCTTCCTAGGTCTTTGGATGAGGCTCACAGACAACCTATTATGTGGAATGAGCTCATCAGGGATGAGGCCAGTCAGCCTCTTGGTGCATCTCATTATATGCAATGGTCACGATGGGAGAGATGTGCATATACAGTTCTTGCTTGGAAGACCTTTAAGAGTCTTCCAGAGGATCGAAGAGCTGCATCCATTCAGCATCTTAGGGCTCTCGCATTCGTATTGATCTGATTGATGCATCTATTCCGCATGAGTGGCTCTCTGGGACCTTTCATGGGGAGACTATCATTAGGAGTTTTTCGAGGATAGGCATTGTTGAAATTACAGCAATCTGATGAGCTATAGTGGATCAAATACTAGAATCAACATCATTAACAAAGTGATTAGCAAATAATTAAGACGTAATTAGTAAATAATTAAGACGTAATTAGTGAGTAATTAATCAATAATTAAGACGTAATTAATGAGTAATTAATAATGAGTAATTAACAAATAGCTTAATGTAGGCATGGATAATCAAAAACCAACAAATTTTCATTAGGCCAATGTCTCAATTTATAGAGTTTACATCCAAGCATCTAATCCCACTGATTTCTCCTTGATTCACTCCACCTCTTTTGCTTGATTCTCTCCACCTCTTCACTTTTCCTAGAATATCTCCCAAAATATCTCCACACTTCCTAAATTTTCTCATGCTACCCTTTATTCTCTCCCAGTAGATTCTTCTCACCTTTTCACAGGTTCTCTCCTCACATTTATAGATTCTCTTTTACAGCCTCTTGCCAAGGGCTTGTTCCCACACACAACCTATTCACTTGTATATTTCAACACCTCCCCTCAAGTGAATACTCTCTAGCACACCTGGATCCTATACCAAGTTTCCCTCTTACTTGATAGTTTACGACCAGTGTCTAGCACACCTCCCCTCAAGTTAACTTAGCACACCTGGACCCTGTACCAAGTTTCTCTCTTACTTGATAGCCTGCGACCAGTGCCTCAAGTCCCTAAACTCATAGTCCTTGACACACTCTCTCTCTATGTGTCCAAGGCTTACTACAAGTGCCCGCGACCTTGACTAAAGTGCTCACACATACATCTACCACGTGGCCTACATCATCGGTGGCTCAGAGGTGGTTTTACTTTGTTGTTGGGGCAGGTTACATTGGATTGTGGGGTCTCTCTCTCTCTCTCTCAGAGATTTTCACATGGCTCCTCACTCTTTGGAGCCTCACATCTTCTCTTGTCTTCAGTCTTCTTGTCGTGGCAGCTTCTCTTCACGCGTCCATGTCTTCTTGGGGCAGCTTCACTTCTCGTGTCCATGTCTTTCTTCAATGCTTTCTCTAGATCTTCTTGGTGTGGATCTTCTTCTTGGAAAGAGATGTTCTTCTTCTTTCATGGCTGGGGCTATGAGCATGTCCGTCAGGTCTTTTTGCTCCATGTGAGCAACATGTTCAAATGTTTTGCTGACAGTTCTTTTGGGCTTTTGATGTTTATCTTGTGTCATTATGCAATGCAAACCCAAATTTATGCAGGAGGTCTTACCTCTTGCCTTATTCTGGACAAGGACAGTGTCTGATCCCATTTTTACACTGATGTAATGTGCCCAATACATAATACGTATAGCATTCATTCTTATGCACATTCCCAAATGCCACTCTGGCTGTGAATAATCTTGAATTTGAGTGAGATTTACAGGCATTAACCAAGGGTTAAATGCGAAATGATGATTATCATAAATTTATCAGCATAATTTTACCAAAAATTACATTAAATCAAGGGTAACTAATTTGTACGGAATGGTTGGAGTATCAAACCAACTCCGAATTGCAATCTGAAGTTATAGGGATCTATATCAGATACCTAATGGTTAATTTGAACCCTCAATTGCACCAAAAAATAGTGATTAGTATTGATTAATCACTAATTAGTAAATTAATCCTCTATTTTGTGTGCAAAAAACAGAGTATACGGGGAGTCCAGATCTGAGGCCTTAGACTTCAAATGAGCTCAAATGCTTTCAAAGCCATCAATAGCAATGAGTCTAGTAGAGGATTAAGCCAATAAACACAAGATTTGACCAAATATTGAATGCTTAATCTCTGTTTTACCAAAGTCACCCCTGCAGATTTGATGAAGAGCTTGGAGATCACTGTAGACTTGATCAAATCAATTTCTGACTTCACCAGCTTATAGAGCATGCTTGAAAACCCCTGGAGCTATGAGGAATTAGAGCAGTTTGATTTCATGAAGTAGAAAATGCATATTTCCTCCAAAAAAACGACGCCTGCTAAAATCGCGATTTCTCCTTCATCCGACGGCAGTTTGCTGCGTTGTTTCGATTGGCTGGAGCACAAGGGTGTTGGCTGTTTGTGGCTAGAAGGGTTTGGCCTTATTTTTGAGTGTGCAAGGGGTACAGAGGTGAGTTGAAAAATAACTAAAAATTTGATTAATTTCTAATTATCTACTAATCCTAATTAACTAGATAATGGGCTCATAAACTTGATGGATCCTAGGCATGGCTCTGATACCATGTTGAAATTAAAGCAATGTGATGAGCTATGGTGGATCAAATACTAGAATTAACATCATTAACAAAGTGATTAACAAATAATTAAGACGTAATTAGTGAGTAAGACGTAATTAGTGAGTAATTAATAAATAGCTTAATCGCATGGATAATTAAAAACCAGCAAATTCTCATTAAGCCAATGCCTCAATTTATAGAGTTTACATCCAAGCATCTAATCCCACTAATTTCTCCTTGATTCACTCCCCCGCTTTTGCTTGATTCTCTCCACCTTTCTCCCAGAATATCTTCACACTTCCTAAATCTTCTCATGCTACCCTTTATTCTCTCCCAGTAGATTCTTCTCACCTTTTCACAGGTTCTCTCACATTTATAGATTCTCTTTTACAGCCTCTTGCCAAGGGCTTGTTCCCGCACACACCCTATTCACTTGTATATTTCAAAACAGGCATCTCTGTGCAGGTCATTGCTCTCCTGAGCCAGGGGGCTACAGATTGCATCATTTACTCTATCATGCCTGGAGGGAGATTGAGGAGATGTAGTATGGAGGAGATCATCCCAGATACTAAGCTTAGTCCAATGAGGATTGTTGGTCGTTCAGGGAAGCATTGGTTCATTGACCCTTCTCCTCAGATAGTGACTCATGGCTCTTAGTGTTTGTGGTTATTTGGTGGCAGTCCTATTAGATATCTTCAGTGGGATCCAAGAGAGTGGGAGTGGATTGATGCCTTCGATCCTTTGAAAAGCCTTCCTTTTTTCAATTTCACCGTCCGAAATGCCTGGCTTCTCCTCACTCGACAGATGCATAGGATCCATACTCTCAGGCCTCATTGGGAGAGCTATGATATTTCTCCAGTGATACAATGCAGATATTGACATAGACTTTGGCACTCATATAGAAGGAGCCAGATCTCTCATTTCTTTTGGTTATTCTTACATAATGGTCTCCCCACCAATCAGTGGAGATCGGTTTTCGGTGTAGCACTTTCCTGTCCTAGGTGTGCGACAAATTCTGAGACTGTACAACATTGTTTATGGGAATGCAACACTGCACAGCAGATTTGGGATTCTGCAGCCCAACTTATGGGCAAATTGAGTGGCCAAGCCATGCATGTGACTTGGGGGACAGTTGCTTGGCTCTCCCAATCCAGTCCGCAGCTTTTTTATGAGGACAATGATACAGATTTTGCTATTTTCATTCGTACAGGTATTGCCCAACATGGTTTATTGCAGGATGTTCCTCACTCTGATTATACACCCCCCAGACAGAGGATTGACACCAGTTGGAAGATTGTTGCCAGTATTATAACATGGCAGATCTAGAGAGCTAGATGCATGGAGACAATGTTCCTCACTCTGATTATACATTCCCCAGACAGAGGATTGACACCAATTGGGAGATTGTTGTCAATATTATAGCATGGCAGATCTAAAGAGCTAGATGCACGGAGGCTATTGAGGGTGTCCAGATTTTTGGGTTTCAGTGCATTAGTACTATATGGGGTGATATCATCCATACTTTTATGGCTACTTGGGATTGCATTCAGGGATCCTCTCGTTCTGCACAGGCGAAGCGCATGATATTTATGCAGGAGTGGGACCATGGCATCTTCTTTTCCTCTAGTACCACAAGTCTTACATGGCATCATGATGCTCCTCAGTGGTTGAAATCATCTTACATATTGGGGTGATTCTATTCTTTTCTGGCTTATAGCTATGATTTTTGTATGTTTTTTTCATACTTAATAGAAGTCTCTTTCTGAAAAAAAAAAATTAAAACACTTCCTCCCCCATCTTCCCCCCCCCCCTTTTTTTTCTCCCTCTCGTTGCCATGATGAGCATCTCTTTTTCTCTCTACCATCATGAGTGTGCCTCTCTCTTGTTGCTATGGTGCATATGAGCACATGTCCTTAGTGTGATAAAATGTGCTTATTTATGTGTTGAATCATGCTTTGTGTGTAAGGTGTGTGTGTTACTCTCTCTCTCTCTCTTCTAGTGTGGATTCAAGCCCCAATTTTCCCCTTTGGCACGAAAAATCTCTGTGTGTAATGGTGTGTCCCTCTCTCTACATGTGTGTGGAAATGGTTTGAACCAAGCTAACCAAGTGTAGGACTATATGGGTGAAAGTCCTATTCCTACCCTTGCAGAATCTTGGCGTCATTTTTGGTATGTTTTACTCTCTCTATGTGGGTGTAAATGGTGTGGACCGGGTTACCTCAGTGTAGGAGAATATGGGTGAGAGTCCCATTCTAACCCTTGAAACATTAAGCACAAGGTAAGACCGCTTTATATATTCCAGCATTGTCTTACAAAAGATAAGTATCCATTCGAGCGGATAAGATGGCAAAATGCCTTACGGCAGGTCGACAGGTGAAACCATGTTAACCTATGGAGTGGTTAACAAAGTGCGAGTAGAGGGAGATTTTTACCAAGATACATGGTCCTCAGGTTGCATGGCACGATCAAGCACCAAGATGACTTGGCGACAAGACCCTAGGCTTTTTGTTTAGTATATTCTAATCCCAATCAAGTGATGTGATCAATTGGGGGTCCAGTTAACCCAACATAAGGTGAGCCACTTGGGCCAATCTATTATACAACCGCCCTGAAGCAATATATATAGCTGCGTTTTGCAGTATCCATCATATCTGCCTTTACTACATTGTGCGCCTTCCTTACATAGTACATACAACCTTCGTCTTAATATCTTTCCACATTGCCATCTAAGCTCCTCCACCAAAGTACATGGGTGGGAAGAAGTTGTCATCAGTTGTAATCTTCACTAGTCATCAGTTGTCATCAATTGTAATCTTTGTTTGCAATACTAATTCACTTTATTTTCCATCTATCTTGCTGAACCTTGTACTCTGTGATGTTTGGGTTGATGCCACAAGTTGTATTTCACACCAAAAGACCCGTGATCAAAGTATCTTGCATCACCACTTCATTATAAGACCCCTATTTGAATTGCTAAAATTGGGGTGCCTCCACTATACGGTCTCAATAATTGTGACAATACACTAAAGGCCACAGAGCTCAGAAGGAAGAATGGTGATCTTCCCCTCCAAAATAATGGCTTGAACAAAAGCATGTAATCCTGTGGACATCCTCATCAACTTGTCCTCAAGCACAACACACATGCGTTTCAGTGACCACATTCTTCATCTCCTTCCTTATTTTTAACACCTCATCCCACATACCAGCCAGGGCATAGATGTTAGACAACACTACATAAGCTTGGTGACAGCTAGGTTTGAAGTTCATGACACATTCAAATGCATATCTTCCCATATCAATGTTCCCATGACTTCTGCATGCATCTAACAAGGCCATCCACACTATGTCATCAGATGCAATTGGCATGTTCATGATTAAATTATCTGCCTCATGTAAATGACCAGCACGGCCCAGCAGGTCAACCATGCATGCAACATGCTCTGCGGTTGGTGCAATACCATGACGTGTGCTCATGGAAATAAAGTGGCAATATCCTTCCTGCAATAGACCAGCTCGGCTGCATGCAGAAAGGACAGCAACAAATGTTACAGTGTCAGGTTTCACACCCTCATCTTGCATCTTCTGAAATAATGCCAGAGCTTCTCTACAAAGACCTTGCAGAGCACATCCTGCAATTAAAGCTGTCCAAGTAACCACCTGTCGCTCTTGCATGCTGTTGAACACTTGAAGTGCATCTTCAATAATTCCACACTTTGCATACATGTCAACGAGAGCACTCCCAACAGAGATAAAAGATTCATACCCATTTGTGTTAATGAGCTTATGTATCGCCATGCCCCACTCTAGGACAGCCAGGCTGGCACAAACTTTGAGAACGCTACTAAAAGTGATGTGGTTCGGTTCCACGTGTTCTCGTAGCATGTGCTCAAGAAAAGAAACCGCCTTCTCTCCAAATCCTTGCTGAGCATATGCAATAATCAACGTATTCCACGACACAACATCACGTACATGCATTTTGGAAAATGCTTGGGATGCATCCTCGATGCTCCCACATTTCACATACATATCAACAAGCGCGTTGCTTGCAGAAATATCAGACAGAAGACCCATTTCCATAACATAAACATGAATAACCTTGCCACGGTCTGAGACTGCCAAACTGGGGCATGCTTTGAGGATGTTAACAACTGTAGTTTTATCAGGCAGATTGCCTTCTAGTAACAGCTGCTCAAAAAGAGCAAAAGCCTTCTCTGTAAGGCCACACTGGGCACAGCCCGCAATGATCACATTCCAAGCAATATTATTTCTCACAGGCATTTGATCAAACATTCGCCATGCATCATTGTAGCTGCCACATTTCACATACATGTCAACAAGCACACTGCTGGCAAAAGCATCCAGCTTCAAACCACTTTTTATGAGCTGGAAATGTATGTGCTGTCCATGTTCCAAAGTTGTTAAATAAGAGCATCCTTTGAGGATGATCGAAAAGGTGATCTCATCTGGCTTAAATCCCTTCTCTTTCATTGATTCAAAGAGAGCAAATGCCTCCAAAACAAGCCCTTCCTCTGCATATGCTGCAATCATCACATTCCATGTGGTTACATCCCTTACAAGCATCATGTTGAATACTGCACTGGCACCATCTATATCTCCACATTTAGCGTACATGTCCATGAGGGTATTTAACAAAGAAATATCAGGCTCAGAGCAGCTTTCACAAACTTGTACATGGATTTGTTTGCCATTGGTTAGAGATACACAACCAGTGCACGCTTTCAAAGCCAGAATGAAAGTGACATCGTTGGGTCTCATGCCTTCGTGTTGCATTTGTTTGTAATATGTAAGACCCTCCTCGTCAAGCCCTTGGTAAAGGCACCCTGTCATGATGACATTCCAAGAGATGATGTCTCGTTTAAAAGGTTGGCAAAACACTTGTTGTGCATCAACCATGCTATAGCATTTTGCATATAAGTCGATGAGTGTATTCGCGACAAACACATCTTTTTCAAATCCACCTTTGATAATATCTGCATGCACATGCTTGCCTGATACCAAACATCTCAAGCAAACACAAGCTTTGAGAGCAGAAAGAAAAGCATACTTGTCGAGTGTCAAACCCGACTGCCGCATTTGTTGATAAAGATGGACAGCCTTGTCGGCCGGACCATGGTCAACATATGCTGATATGATGGCAGTCCATGAAAACAAGTTATGCTCAGGCATGTTGTCAAACACATGGCGTGCATGCAATAAACTTCCACATTTTGCATACATGTAAACAAGGGTGTTGCCCAGATAAAGGTTCGAATCAAGCCCAATTTCGTTCACGTGGGCATGAATTTGCATGCCCTCCTTCAGGTCTTTTGCCTTTGTGCAATCCTGCAGGAGGCGTGCATACTTGTAAAGTGTAGCCCTAATCCCCTGTGGTCCATTCATTGATGTTCAACGCCTACACCTGGCTGCAGCGTGGATTATCCATGGCCCAATGTCTGTCCAATGCATTGTAAACATACCCGCATGTGTCTGCTCCATTAGATGAAAAAGTCTTTTCGCACATGTAGGTGGCTATGACACCAAGGAAAATAACAGTGATGCGTTCAGCCCATATGCCATGTAGTAGATTGGCAATCTAAACAATGCTGAAAGTGGAGCAAAGGTATAACAGCTCAAAGAAAACCTTAGAAGGGGATACATGGTTTGTTGTCTCTCCTGTAGCGGTTGAATAAACCCTGATTAATGCACACTCATCTGACCTAAACCCATCCATGGGATTATAGAAAAGGTTGACAATATTGCAATGGCTTGCATAGCACAGGTGCTCATCATGGGATCCCATGCTTTGATACACCCAAAACGTGGATAAATCCTAGTTGAATTAAACCCAGACTTATCAATCAACACCCGGACTAAAAGCATGCAGCGAGCTCCTAGAATGTTCCCAAATGCTTCTGATTTCTTTGAAATGTGAAGCCAACCAGAAGTGGTGAATCACAGGCGTACCTTCTTGCAGGCTGCAAATACCATCAGTGGTAAAGGCAACCCTAGAATTTGCTTCTGTACTCCCCATGGTCTTCCGGCTCTTGTTGTTGCAGAAGCCTTCATCACAGTGCCTCGCAAATTTTTTATTGATGCCTACAGGCTATATGGGTTTGTTGATCTACACATTTGCAGAATTCATTAGTGTAACTTGCGTGCGCGCGTGCGTGAGAAGGAGAGACAGAGAGAGAGCAAATAATACTTTTTGAAATATATTAATAAATTGCAAATTAAACGATTTGCACAATTCACTATGGTATTATTTAATTAATTGTAACTTCTATGGTTTGGATGTAACATGAGAAGAATGTGTGTGTGTGTGTGTGAGAGAGAGAGAGAGAGAGAGAGAGGGAGAGACATGCAATTATAAATATTAAATCAAATAAAAATCTTCAAACTATATTAATAAATTACAAATTAAACAGGTTTGTGGTACATCTGCACAATTCAATATTGCATCGTTTCATTGTAACTTGTATGGTTTCAATGTAAAAAGAGAAGAATGTGTGTATGTAGATGTGTGGGGGTCTTGACTATTGCAAACCATATTGGGTCTCAACTCAAATTGGCAAGATTTTCTTAACTGGATAGCTTATTTAGGCTAGTCTCTTTTTGGAGGGCAAGGTTACACGTTGAAAATAAATCTTAGTTCGGCATAATTCCTGTTGGGAGGGTGGATCTAGTCCATCAGCTCAACAAGCGTGGCATTCGTCATGTAGCTGCCAGGCATCAAACCCAGGTCGCCGTCAATGTAGCCGCCAATACCTTCATATTACTGAAATCTCCATTATCGACTCCATGGGCCGCTTTAAGTGACCTCCAATCTTTATGAACTAGATGAAGGTATAATCTCTTAATAATTGCTCTCCCTAATGATAATGAGTGTGCCATAATTTCTTCTCTATATACATACCATGGTAAAGAAACAATCTCTAAAATAAACACACAACAACCTAGGCTTAGCTAAACCTATGCTTTGATACCATATCAAGAATGTGGAATTGTGCTAAGCTTAGTATAATCACATGATTAGCATATGCTTAAGGAGGCTCAAAATAATCAAGAAAATACATAACAATAATTACCACTTTAATCCAAGAGAATAGACACACTCAACTCAATCTCTATTGCAATGTGTTATAAACCATATAGCGTGAGGCTTCTAATATGGATAGCCTCTAGCCTAATCTCATTTACATGCGTCATGCCATGTAGCATCATTATCTCTTAACCATGTGGAGAATTGTGGTACTCTCATCCATCCAAGTCACATAAGATAATATCTTGCACACTTTTAGAGTATGTTCACAGGCCAAACATAAACTTGAGCTTACAATTTCAACACCCCCTCTTAGCAAAGGATGTTATCTGTCCACTCACACTTGACTGCTATCCAATCAATTAACTAAATACTCACATTCACCCATAACAATTTGGCCATTGTGCCAAAGTCATCTTTCAACATTAGCCTGGTTACATCATTATGTAACACTGATCACAACTTATTGTCTCTCTTTAAATTTCAAACTTCATACAATAGGGATACATAGAAAAGTGAAAAGTTTGAAAATCCTTTCCACGGATTCAAAGTAATCCTTTCCAATGATCCAAACTTATTTCAACAAAAAACTCCTCTTGGTTTGCAACCAAGACTATTGTCCCATGATCATAAGAAAAGATGTTACTATGGTTGATCGAAGTAATATTCCTTGAACTCCAAACAGCATTGTTATGCCATATCTCTATCACAAGCTAGATATGCAAAAGCTATGCTAACCGCTTCTTGAGCATGTGTTATGGCCTGGTTATGTGCCATACTAAGGGCCTACATCCATTCACAACTCATTTTAAATCGTGATCTTTTTACATTAATAATCTCTAACTATGCTAGCCGCTTATTAAGCATTTGTTATGGCCTGGTTCTGTGCCATAGTAAGGGCCTACCCCAGCTAATCAATGCCACATTTCTATGGGTATGCCAAAGCATTAGGGTTTTTAGAATTTGCATCCTCTAATAAGTGGGGGCATCATCCTCTAATAAGTGGGGGCATTTCACTGCATTGTTAACAGTAACTTACCCCTGTTAATCAATTATTATTTGCTAAGAAACTTTGGTTTCTTGAACCCATTGAGGATTCAATTCTATCATGACTTCTCCAAACAACGTAAACTCACTTCCATGGTCATGGTATATAAACTTATGATATGGGAGGAATAAGCTCAAGGAATTTAACCTTGAAATGAATTCTTTAAAGGGTAGGGCTTCGTCTCCCTGTATGAAATACTAACCTCAGCTTCTCTATAATCATCACAAGAATGAGGTTTTCTCGGACATAGGCTTAACATCTTAAGCCTATATAAATGTTTTTTTAAAATCCTCTATCTCATTTGGCTTTCCAAAAAAAGCATTGCTTAGAATAAAAGAGGTTCTCATGTATGTTCTTCCTAACCTGTTCGCTAACTAGATGGGAATTAGCAAATGCAATATAATCTTCCTTTAGCGAATGCAATTCTATCTTGGCATTCATTCCACTAAGACCTAATAGCTAGATAGATTGTATCTTTCCTGCATATAAACTCATCTTTGTTGAGAACCCTTATGATTAAAATTATTGCTCTCTCATGAAAACATGGGAAAAGATAAACATAGATCATTTATTTAAATGTATTTACATTGTTGAAGGACTAAACCCATTGTTTAAGAATTTTAAAGTATTGGGATTATCCAATCTTCATAAAATTTGTATTTATGAATCATATGACAATTTAGAAACTTTTCATACTTATTCAAGTTAATTTATAAGAAACTCATGTTCTTAAGACAAAAAGGAATCAAAAGTTTTTATTCCATTATCTAACATTTATTTATGTACAAGGAGATCCACTAATCTAGGGCTCCTTAACCTTCTCCTCTACTTCATTCCCCACTACTTAAAAACATGACTCAAATCCAATCCAAACAATCATCTTGAAAAAGAAACACTCAACCCTAGTTAAAGATCCTCTCATATTTTCAAACATACCCTAGGCTTCCACCTCCACTGTCAATGATTCCAGATAGGTTTCAAGGGTATAATAGTTCCCCTACACACATATAAGAGGACCATAAGTTCTTTCCACATGCTCACTCCCACTAAAACCAATGGTACCTCATCTCTCGGAGTAGTGCGATAAAAAGAGTGAGTTTGTTTACTCACTAGTTAGGGGTTAATTAGACCTTGCTCAATTGTTCTCATTCTAAGGCTCATCCAATGTTAATGAAATTCCTAAATCCAAACCCAAGAAGAAGATTACCAAAGCAAATCGAGCCACATTACTATGGGTATGCAAAAGCATTAGGGTTTTTAGAATTTTTAAGTACTCATATGCACTTGTATAGTGAAGGAAATTAAGCTTATTGCAAATTTCAGTCCATTTCTTGTAAAAGCATTAGACACTGCCCTTGAGCTATTAGCCAAGAGGTATGCTCAAATGGATTCTAAGGATCACAATGAAAATTTGATGCGAAAGGCTTTCACACTTGGCAAACCAAGATGAAGTTTGTATTGATGGAAAAGAGAATCTAGAACATTGCAAATGGGAAGGATAAGAAACCAACCACTAGGGGGGATAATGAAGCTCTATGGCTAACTAAAAATGAAAAAACATTTGCATTAATAGCCATAGGTTTGAATGACACATACATACATCACATCACAAAGGCTAAGAGTGCACATGAGGCATGAGACACCCTTGATAGGATTTTTGGGGTAAAAGGGAAACATTCAAAGATAGGATTAAAAATCCAATTTTATGGAAATAAAATGAAATCATCTGCTGACAACCTCCCAGAGTACATAAATTACATGAGGAGTCTTGTGGCTCAACTTGCAACTCTATAGGTGCACTAGTAGATGAAGAAGATGCCATTGCAGTACATCTTAAAATTATGCCTAATGAGAACTACTTCCTCGAAGACTTGCAAACAAAAATATTAATTTATGATTGGATGGTTCTGTATACTATAGAAGATACATTACACTATGCAAATCCTCCCTTTCAAAGTTTATCATCCTTGGTAAAATATGTTGGTGAAGGCTAGGATCTTGTAAACGTTTATATAGTGATGCCTCAAGAGCTCCATTATTACATGGCATTTTATACAATACACAACAATGTATGCATCCTCATGTGAAAGCAATCCTTAAGGTGACCAATTAATATCTTGCATTAGGTCATAATTAAGTTTCAAACCCATAGCTTTAATTAAGTTTCAAACCCATGTCTCTCCCTCTATTAGACCCTACTCGAGTGGAGTCTAGGTTTCTCACCACACTCACCGCCATTGGCAAAGCCATCACCTCGAGGGATTTCCTAGCTCATGAGCGCCTGTGCGTCAGAGGAATCAACAAACCCTCAATATATCGTCGACGGTGGCATCACTATTATCAGTCGCTTTTTTGGGGGGAAATCATAAATGCAAGATGAATACAGTATCATGCTCTAATTAGAGCTAGTATTGGGGGTATCTCTACATGCCAAACATGCCTGGAGCATCAAAAGTAGCAAAACCACACTTGTAGCATCAGAAGTAGCAAAAAATGGCTCCAAGAATGAGATTTCAACTTGACATGCATTCTGTAAGGTGTTTTGGTAAATCAATGATTAGACCCTAATTTCTTTGCTAAACACAATGCTTATGGACTTCAAAATCAAGTAGACATAGGCTCTATATCACTCTTCAAGCATTTTGTCATTGACCAAGCACAAGACCATCATTTGCATCCTCCAAGTGGAGCCATTTCTCTACACTATTAACAATAACTTAGCCTTGCTAATCAATGATTATTTTTGCTAATCAAATTTGTTTCTTGATCCATTAAGGGTCCAACCCTACCATTGGGAAATATCTAAAGTCCTATAGTAGCAGTTCATATCACAAAGGCCCCTTGATTTGATGCACCAAATCAATACTCCAATCAAGCCAAAACAATGAGTTAGGGGGTTAATTAGACCTTACTAAATTTTTCTAATTCTAAGGCTCATCTAATGCCTTCTTTTGAGAAAAATGTTAATGGAATTCCCAAATCCAAGCCCAAGAAGAAAATTATCAAATCCAAACCCAAGCCACATTACTATGGGTATGCAAAAGCATTAGGGTTTTAGGAATTTTTAAGTACTCATATGCACTTATATGGTGAAGGAATTTTTAAGTACTCATATGCACTTATATGGTGAAGGAAATTAAGCTTGTTTCAAATTTCATTCCATTTCTTGTAAAAGCATTAGACACTTCCCTTGAGATATTAGCCAAGAGGTATGCTTAAATGTATTCTAAAGGGTCACACTGAAAAGCTTGATGGGAAAGGAGTTCACACTTGGCAAACCAAGATGAAGTTTGTATTCATGAAAAAGAGACTCTGGAACATTACAAATGGGAAGGATAAGAAAAAGACCACTAGGGGGGGATAATGAAGCTCCATGGCTAACTAAAAATGAAAAACCATTTGCATTAATAGCCATAGGTTTTATTGACACATACATACATCACATCACTAAGGCTAAGAGTACACATGAGGCATGGGACACCCTTGATAGGATTTTTGGAGAAAAAGGGAAATATTCAAAGATAGGATTAAAAATCCAACTTTATGAGCTTAAAATTGAATCATTTGGAAACCTCCCAAAGTACATAAATTACATGAAGAATCTTATGGCTCAACTTGCAAAACTATTGGTGCACAGTAGATAAAGAAGATGCCATAGCATTACTTCTTAAAAATATGCCTAGTGAGAACTACTTCCTTGAAGACATGGAAACAAGAATATTAATTTGTGGGTGGATGGTAATTTATACTATAGAAGATAAATTACACTATGTAAATCCTCCCTTTCAAAGTTTATCATCCTTGGTGAGATATGTTAGTGAAGGTGAGCATGGATTGCTAGGATATTGTAAATGTTTATGTAGTGATGCCTCAAGAGTCCCATTATTACATGGTATTTTATACAATACACAACAATGTATGCATCATCATGTGAAAGGTAGGTTAAATACAACTAAACAAGCATTGCAATAAAGAGCAAGTGACATGCTCAAAGTTAGAGGAAGATGTGAAGGTTCGTACTAATAGAAATGTGAATGAAATTAGGAGCAATTAAAAGGACTTAAATATGATAATAATTGAGAATAGTTCTTTGTTGGCAAGAAGAGGTTAAGAAATAAACGAAAGTACTTGATAGATTCAAATGTTACTCCACTAGGGTACAAATAGGGAAAGTGCTAAAAGTCGTGTAATATGGTGCACAAAAACTTGACGAGTGCAATCCTTAATGTGACCAATTAATATCTTTCATTAGTCATAATTAAGTTTTAATCTCATGTCTCTCCCTCTATCAAACCCTACTCTAGTGGAGTCTAGGTTTCTCACTCCACTCACCTCACATGCATTGGCAAAGCTCTAGTGGAGTCTAGGTACCTCACATGCATTGGCAAAGTCATCACTTCTGGGGTCTTCCTAGCTCACAAGCACTTGTGCATCAAAGGAATCGACAAAACCCTCAACATGTCACTGGAGGCGGTGGTAGCACTATTATCAATCACTTTTTGTTTTGGGTGAAAACCTAAATGCAAGATGAATACAGTATCATGCTCTAATTAGAGCTAGTCATGGAGGTTTCTCTACATGCCAAACACACATGTAGCATCAAAAGTCACAAAAATGGCTCCAGGAATGAGATCTCAACTTGACATGCATTCTGTAAGGTGTTCTAGTAATCAATGATTAGACCCTAATTACTTTGCTAAACACAATGCTTATTGTCTTGCAACGTAAGTATACATAGGGATCTATATCACTCTTGAAGAATTTTATCACATTGGCTAAGCACAAGACCGTTATTTGCATCCTCCAAGTGGAGCCATTTCTCTCCACCACACTGTTAATAGTAACTTACCCTTGCTAATTTGCTAATTAACTTTGGTTTTTTGGTCCTTTGAGGGTTCAGCCCTACCATTCCGAACTTGGTGAAGGCCTATATCACTTCATATCACAATGCCCTTGATTTGATGCAACAAATCAATACTCCAATCAAGCCAAAACTATGAGTTTACTCACTAGTTAGGGGGTTAATTAGACGTTTCTCAATTGTTCTCATTCTAAGGCTCATACAATGCCTTCTTTTGAGAAAAATGTTAATGTAATTTCCAGAGCCTTTCTTTAGTATTTTCCTGTAGATATTTCCAAATTTTCCATTTTTCTTTTATTTTTATTCTCCAACCTTAATGAATAAGGATATCGCATTTTTAAATGATCCAAGGCAAAGAAGAAGATTACCAAACCCAAACCCAAACCAAATTACTATGGGTATGCCAAAGCATTGGGGTTTTTAGAATTTACGTCCTCCAAGTGGGGCCCTTTCGTTGCACTGTCAATTCATGGTTCCACTCTACCATTGGGAACTTGCTAAAGGCCTATATCACTTTATATCACAAAGGCCCCTTGATTTGATGCACCAAAGCAAAACTCCAATCAAGCCAAAACAGTGAGTTTACTCACTCGCATTAGGGGTTAAGTAGAGAGATTGCTCAATTGTTCTCATTCTAAGGCTCATCCAATGCCTTCTTCTAAGAAAAATGTTAATGCAACTCCCAAATCCAAGCCTAAGAGGAAGGTTATCAAAGCTAAATTCACGCCACATTACTATGGGTATGCAAAATCCTTAGGGTTTTTAGAAATTTTAAGTACTTATATGCACTTGTATGGTGAAGGAACTTAAGGTTATTGCAAATTTCATTCCATTTCTTGTAAAAGCATTAGACACACTAGCCTTGAGCTATTAGCCAAGAGGTATGCTAAAATGGATTCTTAGGGTCACTTTTAAAAGTTTGATGGGAAAGGCTTTCACACTTGGCAAACCAAGAGGAAGTTTCTCTTGATGAAAAAGAGACTCTGAAACATTGCAAATGGGAAGGATAAGAAACCAACCACTAGGGGGGATAATGAAGCTCTATGGCTCACTAAAAATGAGAAAGAATTTGCAATTATAGCAGTAGGTTTAAATGACACATACATACTTCACATCATTGAGGCTAAAAGTGCACATGACGCATGGTTGACCCTTGACAAGATTTTTGGGGCAAAAGAAAACACTAAAAGACAGGATCTAAAATCCAATTTTGTGAGAATAGTCTGACAGCCTCCTAGAGTAAATAAATTACATGTAGAGTCTCATGGCTCAACTTGCAGCTATAGGTGAAGAAGATGCCATAGAAGTACTTCCTAAAAGTATGCCTAGTGGGAATACTTCCTCGAAGACATGGAAACAAGAATATTAATTTGTTGGTGCTCCCTTTCAAAGTTTATCATCCTTGGTGGTGAGATATGTTGTAGTGAAGGTGAGCATGGATTGCTAGGATGTTGTTAACGTTTATATTGTGATGCCTTAAGAGCTAAATTATTACATGCTATTTTATACAATACACAACAATGTATGCATCATCATGTGAAAGGTAGGTTAAATACAACTGAACAAGCATTGCAAAGAAGAGTAAGTGACATGCTTAAACTTGGAGGAAGATGTGAAGGTTCTTACTAAAAGAAATTATAAAGAAATATAAGCATATTAGGACCGATTAAAAGGCCTTAAAGACAATAATAATTGAGAATAATTCATTTCTAGTAAGAAGAGTTTAACAAATGAATGAAAGTACTCGATAGATACAAATGTCACTCCACTAGGGTACAAATAGAGAAAGCGGTAATTGGCTACAATCAAAAGCCGTGCAATCCTTAAGATGAGTGTAATCCTTAAGGTGACTAATTAATATCTTGCATTAGTCATAATTAATCTCTAATTAGGTTTTAACCCCATGTCTCTCCCTGTCAGACCCTACCCCCCAGGAGAGTCTAGTTTCTCACTCCACTCACTGCCATTAGCAAAGCCATCACTTTGCTCTAGAACATTACAAATTTTTTTAGAGGAAACATGCTCAGAAGAAGAAGAGGAAACATTGATGCCATTAATGGCAAAAAGGGGTCGTAAAACTAGGAGCCAAGAAGAAGAAGAACAAAAAGACAAATCTGAAGAAGAGAAAAATAATAATAATAAGAAGTCGTCTAGGAGAAAAATTGGACAATCTGACTTTCCTCTTGGACAAGGATCTCTTAGTTATGACCTCTTAACAGATCTTAGAGAGAAAACGGCACAAATCACATTTGGGCAGCTTTTGGCACTCTCTCCAAAGCACAGAAAGGAATGGGGTTAGCTGGGTAGCACAAGGGAATCTAAGAAAAAGAAGAAGAGGGATAATGGGACTCCTATGGCTCAAAAGGTGGATATTGATGTAGGAGATGATGTGCCTGTGATTGATGTCATCATTGAGGGGCAAACAATTTCTAATGCATACATTGATGGAGGTGCGTCAATCAATGTCATGAGTGTAAAAACAATGAAAGATGCCGATTTAAAGTTGTCTTCTACTAACTTTCCCTATCGCATCAAACTTGCTAATAATACTAGGGTGAAAACCTTAGGAATTGTCAAGAATTTAGGAGTGGATGTATGTGGTATTTCTGTGCCTACAACTTTCCAGGTCATTCCTACAAAGCCTGATGCTAGGGCTTACCCATTGATATTGGGTAGGCCATGGCTTCGCCAAGTGAAGGCAATTCAAAAGTGGAGACAGGTGATCTTATTCTACAAGAGGTGAGATAAGAAGGTCCACTACAACATCAAGAGTCGTCGCAAGAAAGTCATAAGAGGTGAACCTTCAACTTCCGAAAGTTCAGAGTCAGAGTCATCCGATGAAGAGGAGACAAGTGGTAGCTCTAAGGATTCCATCTCAGAAGGGGAGGTGGAGGGGGTTGCATTTGGTCTTTCCCTGGGAAGGGATCGAGGGCACGCTGAAGACAATGGAGCCTTGGAAGGGGAAGCTTCTTCAACCATGTTCAAGAAAGGAGATGTGGACCTCACTAGTCTTCACCAACAGAATGAACTTCTTCTTGATGAGTTCATAGCAGGTACTGAAAGGGAGAATTACTTAAAAATGGATGGATTTCCTAACCTTTTTGCAAATAGCTACTCACAAGTACGCGAAGTTACCCTAATAGAGCACAAGATTGATCTCAAGCCCCAAAGTAAGCCAGTGGTACAACGGCTAAGGCATTTGGGAGTAGTGCAAGCGGAGGTGCTTAAGAATGAGGTAACTGATTTGCTTGAAGCTGGATTTATTTTTCCAAATAGAGAATTCAGAGTGGATTTTCCCAGTTGTAGTCACTCCCAAAAAGGGTGGAAAATGGCGTGTGTGTGTGTGGACTTTCGCCCTCTGAATGCATGCACAAAGAGGGATTATTATCCTCTACCCTTTCAGGACGAGATTTTGGATCAAGTTGCAGGTCATGAGTTGTATTCAGTGTGTGATGGATACTCTGGATACTTTCAAATCCGGATTTGTGAAGAAGATCAAAGGAAAACCTCATTTATCACCCCTTGGGGAGAGTATGCCTATAGGGTGATGCCATTTGGCTTGTCAACGCTTCATGAGTCAGGTATTTGCACCTTACTTGGAAAAGTTTATAAGGGTCTTTTTGGATGATTTTTGCATTTATTCAAGTTGCATGGATCACTTGGAAAAGTTGAGGTTGGCCTTGCAAAGTATTGATGAATGCAAAAGGGTGTCTTAATCCTGGAAAATGCCGCTTGGCACGAAGGAAGGTGGTTCTCTTGGGACATGTTATCTCAGAAGAAGGCATAGAGATGGATCCTGAGAAGGTGCAGGCAATTGTGGCTCTCCCACCACCTACCAATGTAAGGGAGGTAAGGAGGATTTTGGGTAAAACAAAGTATTACCAACGCTTTATTGACATGTTCTCTGAGAAGATGTATCCTATAAATTTGTTGACAAAGAAGAATGTTTCTTTCCAATGGGGGCCCGATCAAATTAAATCTTTTTGTTTGCTCAAGGAATGTATGAGTCAAAGTCCAATTGTGCAGCCTCCTAGGTGGGGGGAGGATTTTTATGTGAACCCAAGTGTCTCATCACATTCAGTGGGTGCTATACTCTTGCAAAAAGGAGAGCAAGGGCGTATGCAACCAGTGTATTATGCAAGCCGACAACTCACTGATGCCGAGAAGAGGTATGGTGAAATGGAGAAAGGTGGTTTGTCTCTTGTTTTTGCAGTAAAGAAGTTCAGGTCATACTTGTTACCTCGCCCTTTTTTCTTCCTCACATCTCAACCTTCTTTACAATTCTTGGTCCGCAAACCCAATCCTGCAGGAGGGAAGTTTGCAAAGTGGATTTGTGAGCTTCAAGAATTCTCTTTCACTTTTATTACAGAAAACACCACTAGGGCCTCTCTTGCAGATTTGCTTACAAGAAGGAAGGAAGAGGAAGAAGGAACAGGAACAAAGGAAGAAGTATATGAAGATTTGGAGACACCACCAACTACTTTCACTATGCATTTTGATGGAGCCTTTAGCCCTTCCAAGCAATGTGGGGCTGGGGGGATAGTGTTATTTGATCCAGAAGGAAAAGAGGTATGGGCCAAGGGTAGGGAATTTACAAAGGCTATATCAAATAATGTGGCTGAGTACAATGCATTAATTTGGGGATTAGAAGATTGCATAAAAGATGGAATTAAAGAGGTAGAGGTTAAAGGGGATTCGCAATTGGTCGTCCGACAAATGAAAGGAGAATATAAGGAAAGGAGTCCTAATCTCCAAGAATTGTATAAAAGGGCAATGGAGTTAAAAGAAGCTTTTGAGTTTTGTAAATTTGTGCATGTTAACAGGAAGGATAATCAAAAGGCTGATGAATTGGCTACTAGAACTTTGGCTTCTTTCAAAGTAACTATTCTTGCATTAATGGATACAGGTTGGCCTGAGCTCCAAGATGTTCAACATTATTTAGATACAGGATACTTCCCTCCTGGATTGAATCCTCAACAGAAGCAAAGGCTTACAAGGAAAGCTCATCCTTACAAAATTCTAGGGGATGTTCTTTACAAGCAAGGTAAGGATAAGATTCTTAGGAGGGTAGTGAGCCTGGAAGAATCTAAAAGGATTATGGAATTATGTCATGAATGTTCAGGTCACTTTGCCCAGCACAACTCGGAGGATCCTTAACACAAGTTATTATTGGCCTCGACTTAGCAAAGATGTCCATGAGTGGTGCAGAAGCTGTGAAGTATGCCAGGCATATGGGCATAAGCAATTGGTTCTCGGACCCTTAAACCCCATCCCAGCATATGGTCCATTTGAAAGGTGGGGATTAGATTTTATGGGCCCACTTCCTCATGGGAAGTATTACATATTGGTGGCCACAGATTATGCAACAAGGTGGGCAGAAGCAAAGGCCATGGTCAATAATAAAGCAGTGGCTGTGGCATCCTTTCTCAGGGAATACATATGTGCCCGATTTGGGTGCCCATTACGGATGGGGGGAGATCTTTTAGGAATGACTTGATTGAAGCTTTGGTGCAGAAATTAAAAATAAAGCATGCTATGTCAACTCCCTATTATCCCCAATGTAATGGTTTAGTAGAAAAAACTAATGGACTGCTTTGTGGATCTTTGTCTAAGCTAGTGGATCTTTGTCTAAGCTAGTGGATACTATGAAGAGAAAGTGGGATGTGCATTTGCCAGAGGTCCTATGGGCCTATAGGACAACTCACAAACTCTCTCTTGGTTTCACACCTTTTCAGTTAGTTTATGGAATGGAGGCTATTTTTCCAATAGAATTGGAAATCACAAGCCTTCGCACATCTTTTGCACGCTTGAATAATGAAGAAGAAACACATGCCCAACACCTAGGGACAACTGGAGACCTTGGATGAGAGGCGACTTCAGGCACTTCAAAATTTGGAGGTTACATAACAACGGTGCAAGGCAAGGCATGACACTCTCACAAAAAAGAAGAAGAAGCCAGAACTCAAGCAAGGAAGCTTAGTCATGAGGTATGATGGCCGTGTGGAGAAACGGCTAGATAAGAAGCTTCTTCGACGCTGGGAGGGGCCCTTCACGATAAAGCAAAAGTTCAAAAATAACACCTATCTTCTAGAGGATGCAAGTGGCCACCAGGAGGTTCCCGAAATGCTAATGAGTACCGGCTAAAGATATTTTACCCTTGAGCACCATGGCTAGCAGACCCCTAAGACAAGCATGGAGGATCTGCTGGGGGGGAGATGTGACATGAAAAAATGATATCTTTCATTTTCAATTTTATACATATTTTGATGGTTTCTCAATGGTAATAAGGTGGAAGCTTGTCCAAGAAGATTGCGGCGCCCACAACAACGGAATAACAGTGTGGTGATATGGTGGCTTGGCGGCTACCCTAATAACAGCATTCTATCTTCAAATATAATGGTTTTACTTGTTTTAGGATGCACACATTGTAAATGCCACAAGTATACTTGATAAATACTTTGGTATGGTAGATAGGCTACTGATGTGGAAAATAAAAGTGGGCCTTCATGCTCACATGGATTTTAATTAAATTATTAATATAGTATTCACCATAAGGCTACAAGTTGGGGAGTGTGGAAGGCATGTGGAGGAGTGTGTGTAGGTGAATAATTGGGAAAGATTCTTCTAGAATGCCTACATGGAAGAGGAGAATTCCGCCATGTGTAAGTGGGATCTCCACCTACATGCCACTTAGACTTGGCTATTATCTCATCACACTTTCAAAGTCAAAAAGTCTTCAATTTAATAATCAATAGAAGACTTAGCCTAAGAGGACAATTGATGGTGACATCTACCCTTATGTCACTAAAGGGTTGAAGATTTTTATGTTGTAATTTGTAACAATGGAAGAGAGGGTGATTCTCCACCTATAAAAGGAGCCCTCCTCTTCCTTTCAAATCAATGAATAAAGCCTCCTCAATTGAGCATTTTGTGTCATTGCCATTCTCTTATCTTCAAACCCTTATTCAAACACTCTCTTTACATGTGAATGTCTCATTTAGCATTAGCTCCTCATGCTTAACCCAATTTTGGACCTCTTTGATTATTCATGATAAGTGGGATAAGGAGTTATTATCTTGGTGGGCCTGTGACTTCTCAAGGTAGCCCTTGCCTTATTGCCACCCTCCTTTGGAGGTACCAATGGTTTCAGTGGTAATGAGCATGTGGAAAGACTTTGGGGACCATAGGTAAATCTTTACGATTGTCCGCTGAGCAATGTTAACCCTTACCCTCTAGCTTGAATCATGAAGGAGATGAAAGGCAAGAGGCTATGTGAAAATTGAGGTTTCATGCAAAGAGAGGGAAGTGCAGTTTTTGTGGTCTAATACCCAAATTTCAACCGGGAGAGAAAGGGAGGTGAGAAGGCTGTGAAGTTTCATACAAGTGTGTTTTGATTCTAAGAAGTGACCGAAGTCAAAACCCCAACTTTGTGTCACAATAGTATGAAATGTATGTTGTCTACAAGAAATAGTATGATCGGTTGTCCAATTGGGGTCTTCAGCATCCTGATTAGGAGGCGCGTGTAAATCATGCAAGAGAATAGCATCAATCCATCGCACATTATTTTCATGCGAAGGGACAAGGATTTTTGACAACTAGACCTATGTCACAACCAAGCATACACTTTATTATTTTTAAATCTTCTCCCAAGTGCCATTCAAGTTGAAATCTTCTAACACCTAGTACATCAAGAAGTCCCTCCTCGATTTGATGCTTTATAACTGAGAAACACAAGGGCATTTGTCAAAACCCCACTTCAAAACCTCATGAGTTTGTTTGGGCACATCAAAGGCTCCTAACCACCATACTTCCTTTTCAAGATTAAACACTGAATGTGGGTGGCATTGAAGCATCCTTTCCATAGTCCATATCTTCGTTCATGAGTGTGATGCTCATCCTTTCTATCTTGTGACCCTTCATAATCTGGCACTCATCTAAACAAAGTGAAGAACTCTCCCACAAACTATCACATAATAAACTAGATCAAGAAATCAAAATTAATATAAGACACTAATTAATAATCAAATGATTAATAGAACTTACTAACCTTGGATAGAGCATTTATAAAGATGAACCATAACTTGTTAAAGTCACTTTATGTCAACAAAAATGTTATTGAACTCATGATACTCAAAGCTTATATGCTCTTTTCTCTTTTGTGACCATTGTTCCTTATAAAAATATTCACCCATAAATCTTTGAACATCTTCATTATTGCACCTCTTAGCAAGATTAACTCTGCAAGGGGCTGGAAGAAGAAGTTTTTTTATGCCATGTTTGAAAAGAGCATCCCAATTGAAAAAAGTGCCTCATATCCCTTATGACTTATCCTAGCTGCATCACTTGCATTTTGAATAGCAATAACACTTAGAATATTTAGTAGATCCTCCATCACTTCTTCCACTCATTTCTTCTTCTACATGGGGTCTCGTATAATGGGGCAAGTATGTCTTTTGTGGTCAAGCAAAGTTCTATAAGCTCCAAAGCATTGTTTAATCCTTTTCCAAATGCATCCAATAAGAACACCTAATATTTTAATGAATAATTAGATTTAAAAACTTTAATATGTTAAATTATAATAAAAAATCATAGAGTAATTTCTTTAAATACTTACTTAGTGGCCAAGATTGTTTGCTTCCAAGTGCCACCCTTGTGTTGTGCAGGCTTTTAATTAAAGAGACAATGGTCTTTTTCTTTGTCTCAATCTAAGAGGAGTATCCTTATATGTATTGATTATAGTCTATAATTTTTGGATCTTCCTCTCTTGCCCCCCTCACACATATGATTGAGATAGTTCTATTAGTGTACCTTGTTATTGTTTTCCATGCTTAATTTGGTCATTTTGAAGCATTGTAAAGTTCTTGTGTCACTTGAGAGGATTTTTTATGCTTTTTCTTGGGTGCACACAAGTTGAACTTGTATTTATTAGAGATAATGCTACACATTCAAAAATTGGAATTATAAGCTTTGCTATTCTTGAGTTACAAGGTCATATGCATTAAATATTTTGTAATATCCCAAAAGAACAGCCTCTCCATCACCAACATATCTTCTAAAACTAGATAGATCTTGAAATGAAGGATATGAACAAGATATAGGATCTTTAAGGAAGAGTGAACCTTCTATCTAAAGATCAATGTTCTTTCTTCCCTCCATTTATAAACTTGAAATAGTTTGAGGATCAATGGACTGTTTTTGACAACCTTCTCTCAATGATCCATACACTTCATTGATACCACTATAGACAATCTAAAACTGGAGGGAGTGAAGGGCAATTGCATCGTCCAAGGAGACTTCTAGAAGGAATTATGCACCAGCAAGAATGGCAAAATCGGGAACCACAAACGGATCAAGAAGGAGAACACATGGAGCTTCAAAATAGGAGGTAGGAAGATCAAGAAGTTAAGTTGACAAAAATCTCGTTTTGTCAGAGTCATGAGGCGCGCGGCCCGTGCAAGGCAACTGGATCCTCTAACTGATGACGTAGAGTTAGATCCGGATGTTCAAAATGCCCTGCACAGATCCCAACCTGGTCCCTTCAAGGGTGAAGGGGAGCAGTTAGGTGAAGTAGTGGAAAAGTGGATTGAGGCAATGGAGGAATACTTTGATGTAACTGGCTACAATGAGAGAAGCAAGATGGCTCTCGCCAGGTTAAAGATTGTGGAAACGGCCAGGGTCGCTTGGAGGAACCACTGCGAGACTAACCGTCTCAATCGGAATACCTAGACCTGGACCGATCTTAAAGCTTACCTCAGAAAGAGGTTTTGTCCTTCGGGCTTCCTTGAAACTAAAATGAATGAGTTCTTGGAACTAAAGCAGGATAGCCAGACAATTGAAGAGTACCATTAGGCTTTTGCCCTTCTCCTTAAATATTCCCCGCAATTGGATGAAGAGCAGCTGATAGCCAGATTCATTCGAGGAATGAACGAGCCATTGGACACCTTAGTGAAGAATGCCAAACCTATCTCAATGGCCAAACAGTAAGAATGGCAAAGGACTTTGCCAAAGCCTTTGTAGTTAAGGTCCTGCCGAAGCTACACCATCTAATTTTAAAAGATTCCAAACCCCGGGAAGTACTTCAAACTTTCCTCCCCCAAAGAGACAGCAAGGCCCAAATCAGAATCAGGATACTGGGAGATTCAGAAGTGAAGGATAAGCCTTCCCACAGAACACTTTCTCAGGAGCCCCACCTCTTTCAAGGATTCAGAGGGATGAGCTCATAAGTGAGAATCGGTGTTTTGGATGTCAGGGTTTTGGTCACCAGCTGAAAGACTGCCCACCTCCTGCCATGTCAAGGGGATAGGGATGTCAAGGACTGAGAGTGCAGAGACCAGCCCCTTCCTATCAGTCAAATCAGGGTCCATCTTGTCAAAATCAAGGCAATCCCAGGAGAATTCCAGCTCAGAAGTGGGAATGTATCAGTATGGATTTTATTATTGGGTTACCTTCAATGCAATCAGGTTACAACTCCATCTTCGTGGTAGTTGATAGACTAACCAAAGTTGCCCATCTGATTCTAGTAAAAGAAACCTACACTGTAGTGGATGTGGCCAGAGTGTTCCTCAAGGAAATCTTCAGATTGCATGGCCTACCCAGGAGAATAGTAAGTGATCGAGATCCCAATTTCACGTCAAGATTCTGGACTGCATTTTTCGAAGCAATAGGCACCTTCTTGGATCTCACCACCACAGCTTACCACCACGAGACCGATGGTCAAACTGAAAGGGTGAACCAAGTAATTGAAGATATACTTCGGTCATACTGTGGCATGGAACCCAAGAAGTGGCTAAGCTATCTGCACCTAGTCGAATTCACCTACAATTCTTCTTATCACCGAAGTATTGGGATGAGCCCTTTCAAAGCTCTATATAGACAAGATTGCTTAACTCCATTAACTTGGTCCGACCCATTGATTAAGGTCGAGATGTCCAGACAGATGCTTGATGACATGGAGCAGCAGATGCAGTCAATTCGCAAAGATATAAAAGCTGCCCCAGGATAGACAGAAGCAATATGCAGATAAGAAGAGGACAGACAGAAAATGCGAAGAAGCACATATGGTCTTCATTCGAGTATGCCCCAAAAGAAGTTCTCTATCTCTTGGGAAGTACAAGAAGTTTAAAAAGATGCAGGGGGGAAGAGAGCTTGAGCTCTTGAACACACTCACAAAACCCTAATAGAGAACACACAAGGTGAGAGGCTGAAAATCTTCTTCTTCTTCTCTACTCAACACTCAACACACCATATACAAGAATAAGAGTACACATAATATGAAAGGTACTCAACCAATACATACACGGGTTCTCTATAGTGTGAACCCGACTAAATGAGCTGGCGCTATAACTATGCCAGTCTCTAGAATGGCTGTCACACAGCCTGTCATCCCACTGGCCACATATCACCCAAGATCTCACCAACCATGCCAGTGGTGTAAGTGTGGGGCCTATCCCCCAGGCGGGTCATCAGTGTCCACCGCCTCACTAGACGAGCTTGATATCTCAACACTCCCCCTCGAGCTCAACTCCATCTCATGTACACCAAGCGAAGCCCTGAATCTGCGGAGCTTCTCTGTACCCAATGCTTTGGTGAAGATGTCAGCTACCTGATCCTCTGTGCTGACATAAATAAGGTCAAGGTATCCTGCCAAGACCTTCTCTCTGACAAAGTGGTAGTGGACCTCTATATGCTTCGTACGAGCATGAAATACTGGGTTCCTGGCCAACTGTATACTGCTAATGTTGCCACAGAAAATGACAACTTGTCTATCCACTGATAGACCCAAATCTGCAAGTAGCTTCCTCAACCAAGCTACCTCACATGCTGCCATAGCAGGTCCTCTGTACTCGGCCTCTGTACTGGATAGAGCAACCGTAGGCTGCTTCTTGCTGCTCCAAGTCACAGCAGCACTCCCCAAAGAAAACATAAAGCCACTGGTAGATCTTCTATCTGAGATACTACCAGCCCAATCAGCATCTGTGTACCCATGTACACATTTCTTGTCCCAGTCTCATAGAATAGTCCACAATGCAAAGTAGACTTCACATACCTCAGTATGCGTCTCACTGCATCCAAATGCGGTTTCCGTGGAACCTGCATAAACTGATTCACCAACCCAACATCATAGCTCAAATCTGGTCTGGTGATCGTCATGTAGATCAAACTTCCTACTATGCTCCTGTACATAGTAGGATCCTCCAAGATCTCTCCTGAATCTGTACTTAACTTACCATTCTGATCCAATGGCACAGAAATAGGCTTACAGCCTGTCATACCATACTTGGACAACATGTCCAAGCCATACTGTCTCTGCAGTAATCTAATACCATGTGGTGACCTAATCACCTCAATGCCCAAGAAATATCTGAGCTCCCCCAGATCCTTCACCTCAAACTTCTGTCTAAGCAAGATCTTTACATCAAAGATCTCTGCATCATGGTTCCCCGTAATGATCAAGTCATCTACATAGATGACAACAAGCACAACTCCTCTATCACCATGTCTCACATACAGCGAGAAATCTGCATTGGCTACATGAAAGCCAATAGTGACAAGATATTCAGAAATCTTGTCAGACCATGCTCTTGGTGCTTGTTTTAAGCCATACAAGGCTTTCTTCAACCTGCAAACATGCTCAGGGTGACCCACATCCTCATAACCAGGTGGCTGCAACATATACACCTCTTCTTGCAAATCCCCATGCAAGAATGCATTCTTTACATCCATCTGATGTAAAGACCATTGCTTTGACGCAGCCACTGCTATCACAACTCTCACCGTTGCCATCTTGGCAACTGGGCTGAAAGTTTCCTCATAATCAATCCCATATGTCTTCGCATATCCTTTGGCTACCAATCTAGCCTTGTACCTGTTTATGCTTCCATCACTGTTATGTTTAACTTTGTACACCCACTTGCATCCAATGGCTTTCTTGCCTTTAGGCAATTGCACTAAATCCCAAGTCTCATTTCCATATAGTGCATCCAGCTCCTCGTCCATAGCTTTCTCCCAACACACATTTCCAACAGCCTCATCAATGCATGTGGGCTCAACAACCTGCACAACCTTTGCCATATATGCATAGTGATGTGCCACATAACCATCATAAGTAAACCTCTGCACAGGGTTCTTCACTCTACCAGATCTTCGCAGCTTTTCATTCATGGCTTCCATAGCCTTCTTTACACCAGGTGTTCTCATAGCTGGGATCCCAAGCTCCTCATCAAGGCTCATATCTGAGCCACTAGACTCTCCATCAACATGAGAATGCCCTGCAGAAATGTCAGGCATACCAAGGGGCTCAACCACTTTCTCTTTTCCTTTACGTGATGTAGTAATCACATTTGCAGGGCTGGTATTATGATGTAGCCTGCCACTCCATGGTCTGTCAATAGACCCACTAGATGAGGACTCTCCTGGTCCACTCAAAGATCGTGATTGTTGACCTGCATTCTGTGCAACCACACTTCCACTCAAATCAGCCCTAACAGCTTCTTTTTCAGCAGCATACCAGCTGCTCATCTCATCAAAGACATCCCTGCTTACCCTCAACTCACGTGTAGCAGGGTTATAACACCTGTATCCCTTTTGCTCAAGGGAGTATCCAATAAACACACATTTTTCAGCTTTTGGATCCAGCTTAGTTCTCAGCTCATCTGGCACATGCACATATGCAATGCATCCAAAGACTTTTAGATGAGACAAATCTGGTTTTCTGCCAGTAAACCTCTCCTCTGGAGTTACATCATGTATGGCTGCACTTGGAGTCCTGTTCATGATGTATACTCCTGTGTAGAAACAGCCTCAGCCCAATAGCAATGCGGCATATTCTTCTCTTCCATCGATGCTCGCGCAATCTCAGCAATGTGCCTGTTTTTCCGCTCAGCAACTCCATTTTGCTGCGGAGTGTATCTGCATGTAAACTGTCTCCGAATACCATTCTTCTTCAAAAATTCAGAGAACTCATTGGAGAAGTACTCTCCCCCTCCATCTGACCTTAGGCACTTTACATATTTCCCTGTTTGCTTTTCAACCAAAACTTTGAAATTCTGAAAGTGAGTGAACACCTCACTCTTCTCCTTCATGAAATATACCCACACTTTCCTTGTGTGGTCATCAATGAAAGTCACATAATACCTACAGCCTCCCATAGATATGGTCTTCGTAGGACCCCATACATCTGCATGCACAACATCTAGTGCATTTCTGCTCACATATCTGTTACGTGAAAACACATGCTTTGTTTGCTTCCCAAATTGGCATGCTTCACATATTTTCTGCATGCCTTCCACTTTAAATTTTGGCAGCCCTGTCACAATTCCTTTAGTCTGCATAGACTTCAATCTCTGCACATTTACATGTCCAATCCTTTTATGCCAAATGTCTGTGTCTGCAACAATTCTTGAACCATTTGCAAACATCGCAGCACTCATTTCAGGCATGTCTACATTCAACGTAAACATTCTGCCCACTCTGTTGCCTTTTGCAACCAACCTGCACTTGTCTTTAAAATCTTCACATAACATCCATCAGGGTTAAACCGAACCTGCAAACCCTGCTCAATCATCTGGCCAACTGAAACCAGATTCTTTGTTATGTTTGGTACATGCAGTACATCTGCAAGGTACTTCACTTTGCCATCCTGCATAGACAATGGCACATCTCCAACGTGGAAAATTGGATGAGCAGTGTCATCCCCTGTTTCCACAAAACCTGGTCTTTTCGGGTTTTTCATCTCCTTGAACCACTCCCCATGACTCGTCATGTGGTTCGAAGCGCCTGAATCCACATACCATACATTATCTTTTTGTGCTGCATCAACATTTTCAGACATGGCATTCACGACATGCTGCATAACAAACAACCTTTCATTATCCTCATTATTTCTGCTCGAGGATGCATAGTTGTTTTGCTGCACTTTCCCATTTTGCATGTCAGCCTGCTTCTTATAACATTCTGCTTGCACATGTCCAGGCTTACCACAATAATAGCATTCAAGTGCATCATTATATTGCCTTTGCCAATTTCCACGGCCTCTTTAACTCCCCCTGCCTCTGAATTTGCCTCTTCCACCTGCGTGTTATTGTTGATTCTAGGACTGTTGTTGTTGCTGCTGCTGCTGACCATAATTCTGATTACCTGTTCGGCCACCTCATTGACCACGTCCACGGCCTCCTCTACCTCGTCCTCTTCCTGAACTCGTGTAGAAGGCTTGTTGCTCTGAACTGTTTTTGCTTTGTGAAGACTGTTGGTCTTCACCCAAGCTCTTCTCTTCGATAATCAGCATAGACACCAAATCTGTAAAGTTGGGAATGTTTTCCCGAGTCTGAATGGACGTCTTGAACGCCTTGTATTGTGGCCCGAGACCACGTAGACAGACTTCCACCTTGTCATCATCATCTACTGACACACCAATAGATGCAAGGGATTCCACAATACCCTTTATCTTCAGCGCATAGTCATTCACAGACATGCTCTTTTTCTCCACTGTATGAAGTTCATTCTTCAACTGTATCTTACGTGCCTTGGTATTTGTTTCATAGAGCTTTACCAAGGTGTCCCACGCCTCCTTGGGGGACTTGGCATCCTGAATGTGCCCAATCATAGTGTCCTGTATACTAATGGATAGCCAATACATAACCTTCCTGGCTCCTTGGTTCCAGTCTTTAAACTCTTTCACATCTGCAGAGCAGTCGGATTTATATCCGATATCTCCGGTGCCTCTTCATGCTCACCTTCTATGTAGTCCCAATAGCCTTTTCCCATCAGGAAATTCGTCAACCTGAATCTCCAAGCATGGAAGTTATTCTTATCCAGCTTCTCAGCCACAATGTGTGTTATGCCATCATTAGACATCTTGCCAAACACACAATTTTACCAGAAACTGCACTCTGGTTTTTCTGCACAAACTGCTATATTTTCTGCACAGCGGTACTGTAGTACTTTCAAATGTCACAACCAGTGACTTCAATGTGCATACATACACCCAATGGCAACTGTAGACCTCTTTGCAGCACCCACAGCGTCTGCATAGTCAATCTGTCTTCCTGCAGTTCTTAAAATAGAGCTCTGCAGAGAATCGATGACTTACCCGGCAGTGCTCGAAATCGCCTGCTTTCTGAAAAACGAAGGTCCAGACGCGCCCGTAACGCGTTTTCGACCCAAAAATTTGGTCCGATAGGACAATATAGTTGCCCTATAGCTTTGCTCCCGCGAAGAAAGCTCCTCAATCAGAGATCGTTGCCGGTGCCTCCCGTAGAGCTCCCGACAAGGGTGTAGTCACCAACACAAATAGGGAAGAGTAGTTACAGCTCTTACCCTCGTACCGCTTCCTGTGGTTCTCTTGCTTGCAGCTCAGCCCTTAGCACGAACCAGGCTCTAATACCATGAAAAGATGTAGGGGGGAAGAGAGCTTGAGCTCTTGCAAGCACACAAACACACTCACAAAACCCTAATAGAGAACACACAAGGTGAGAGGCTGAAAATCTTCTTCTTCTTCTCTACTCAACACTCAACACACCATATACAAGAATAAGAGTACACATAATATGAAAGGTACTCAACCAATACATACACGGGTTCTCTATAGTGTGAACCCGACTAAATGAGCTGGTGCTATAACTATGCCAGTCTCTAGAATGGCTCACACAGCCTGTCATCCCACTGGCCGCATATCACCCAAGATCTCACCAACCATGCCAGTGGTGTAAGTGTGGGGCCTATCCCCCAGGCGGGTCATCAGTGTCCACCGCCTCACTAGACGAGCTCGATATCTCAACAAAGTTATCCCCCATATATTGTGGACCATATCTGATCACAAAGAAAGTAGGTGACTTAGCCTACGAGCTTCTTGTGCCTCCTCATCTCAGA
The DNA here is from genome assembly GCF_041138505.1 of Cibotium barometz. Lineage (NCBI taxonomy): Eukaryota > Viridiplantae > Streptophyta > Polypodiopsida > Cyatheales > Cibotiaceae > Cibotium > Cibotium barometz. The sequence continues at coordinate 38,689,112 of NC_141049.1, read as the reverse complement.
GTACATAATGTATTTCATGTCAGCCTTCTTAAAAAGTATATACCAAGCCCAAATCATGTGCTTGATGTGATGAAATCTTAACTTCTTCAACCCAAGGGCAGATGGAACTCTAACCTGAAGAAATCCTTGATGTTCGAGAAAAGGTTCTCAGGAACAGAATTCTGAGAGAATTTTTGGTCAAATGGAAGTTCCATCCTTTTGAAGATGCCACCTAGGAGAAAGAAGCCGAACTATCACGGGATTACCCCCCTCAGTTTGCGAGATGAGGACATCTCGCGTTTTTCAAGTGGGAGAGAATGTAAGATTCCTCCCCAGCCCCTCAAGATGTCCAGCATCTTCCCCTGTAATCAAATCCCTCTTCAGAAATATAAAAGATCTTGTTTCTACCTTTTTTTGCCTAGAGAGAGAAAATATTCTAGAGAGAGATTATTCAGATTTTAGATATTTTTGGATAAAAAAAATATCTCTTCTTATTAAAATAGATTCCCCCAAAATAGAAGTTCAAAAAGATTTTCAGAAGGTGCATTAGAAATCAATATAATATGTTCAAAAGGCTTTACCCGGGGTCCAGATTTTCAAAAAAAAATTAAATTAAGGTTCTGAGGGGCCAATCAGATTCATCCAAATGTAGGGAGGAGATAAATAGAAGAAATAAAGAAAATCCCCCCAAAAATGAGTAAATACTCACATAAGATGAAGAGTGGACTAAGGACCAAAGGAAATATTAAAAAAAAGAATTTTTGACACCTCTGAGAGTGGGGATTCCCCCTCATGAAGGAGGTGCCTATTTCATGTGTGGTGGAGTTTTAAATTCTCAAATATTGACATATTTCATCTTTCCTCTCTCTTAATTCAAGTCTACGTCCAAAAAGTAAGCTAAACTGATACAAAAATGGTCAAAAATTGACCAAACTGATTTGGAAAATTCTAGAATCAGTTTGCTTGGTTAGAAGCTCACTTTTTCCTATAAATAGAAGCCTCCCCCTTTGTAAAAACTTAATAGTGTTTTATGCACTGTTACTGTACTCCTCCCTAGAGCCAAAAACTGTAAATTTATTAATAATTCATTAGTTTTTTACCATTCCCTCTTCTAAAGAATTGGTGGCCACTCTTGTTGATTGCAAACAAGAGTAGATCCCTCAAACCATCAAGCCAAAGGAAAGCTCTCAGAAATTCATGTAAGCTAGAAATCCTACTTTTTCTTTATTCTTTTTTAATGGTTTTCTAATTTTTATTTTCTTTGAAATGTAAAACGATGATATGCCTTGTTGGAAAGGCTTTCCCCCTCTCTCATTCTTAAATTCATCCTTTCTTTATCCTAGATAAGTAATCTAATTGTTGGAATTAAACTTTTCATATTATTTCTCTTTTAAAAGTGGAATTTGATTAGTTTAGAAACCATTGGGGATAATTTTTAAGTGACTTAAGGATAGGAAAAATTGAAAAATGGTCAGCCATACAAAGGAGGTTATGGTAAATTTTTCTTAAATTTTGTGAAATAGGTTTTTATCTTTTATTATTCAAAAAGAGTAATCCCCACCGTTTGTGTATTCTAAAAGTGTTATTTTCATTCTAGGCATAGAAAAATGCATAGTAGAAATATTTTTATTATAAAAGTGTTATTTCCATTAAAATTAAATTCTATGCATAGAAAGATGCATATTGGTTATTTTTTTATTATAAAAGAGTGATTTTCATTAGATTTAAATTCTATGCATAGAAAGATGCATATTGGTTTTTTTTTTAATTATAAAAGAATGATTTTCATTAGATTTAAATTCTATGCATAGAAAGATGCATATTGGATATTTTTTTACTATAAAAGTGTTACTTTCATCACTATTGATTTTTATGCATAAATAGATGCATAAAAGAATTTTTTTATTATAAAAGTGTTACTTTCATCAAAATAGATTTTTATGCATAAATAGATACATAAAAGATTTTTTATTATTATAAAAGTGTTACTTTCATCAATATTGATTTTTATGCATAAATAGATGCGTAAACGATTTTTTTAAATTATAAAAGTGTTACTTTTATCAATATTGATTTTTATGCATAAATAGATGCATAAAAGAAATTTTTTTATTATAAAAGTATTACTTTCATCAAAATGGATTTTTATGCATAAATAGATGCATAAAAGAAATTTTTTATTATAAAAGTGTTAGTTTCATCAAAATTGATTTTTATGCATAAATAGATGCATAAAAGGATTTTCTTTTATATAAAAGTGTTATTTCCATAGAAGTTGGATTTTATGCATAAATAGATGCATACGGAATTTTTTTATATCAAAATGAGAGTTCTCTTTAATCATTGTTTAAATCCCATGAATATTGGTAAATGAATAAGTAAATACTCTGTGAAGGAAAATTCTACTGTTTCATATTCTCTAGAATGGTAATGAGAAAATTCTAAAGATCTCGAAATTTTAGATAAATGATTAATTTATTCCTCATAGGAATACGTGTTTAGTTTTCAATTCAGTTAAGCAAAATACTCAATGAATGAAACTCAGTAAAGTAGTAATTGAAATATTACTCTTCGAGAAAGATAGTTCAGGGAGAACCTTTCCATTCTCGAACCCTGAATCAAACTATGACCACGACTTAATCTCCTTCATCAGTTTCAAGAAAAGACGATGTGACCAGTTTAGGAAAATTCAATCAAATCACCCACCGAATCTGAAATTAAATTGAGACCTTTGATTTTGATCTGAGGATCAAAATTACAGAATTCGAGGAATTCTGCTTGGGAATCCAGACTTGTGATCTAGAAGTCTTGGGATACGGAATTAAGATATACTCATTGTATTCAAAAGAAAATCAAAACTGAAAACTTGAATAGAAACCCTGTTTTCTTAAAGGACTGTCTTACGCCAGAATACTGGAGGGAGCATTTGGTATATGTGTTTTTCTAAGGGAAGTTCGGTTGCAATAGCTGGCGACGGGGAGTGTTCAAAGGACGGCTCACGCAGCAAAAACCTGCCCAGGTCTTGACCAGCCTGGGTATGGTTAAAAATGGTGTGCTTCCGGTACGATGGGCAAGGGCCGACGAAGCAGTCCCTCAGTGAAGTGCCAGGACACCTAAGGAGGATCCTGGAGGGTTCTGACCAGGCGATGCATGGGTCGCGGTGCTTAGGACACCCATGCGTATGTCATGGAAGATATATATATGTATGATGACGAGAAAATTATTGTAATCTATTACTGGATCTCATTGCTGACCTCTTGCTGTCTCAATGGAGAGTCCAGAGTGATACTGTTTTGTGAGAAACAAGGATTGAATGGAAATTTTGAGTTATGACATCTGTAACCAATAATTGTTTGTCAATGGATTGTTTTAAAAGTTAAAGTTTAAAGAGGAGTGTGTGCGTATCTATATTCTAAAGCAAAAGTTAAGAAAGGCATTCAATTATGGGTGGGTGAGTACTTGTCTGGTTCTACCAATTCCAATGGTTGGGCGGTGGCTAACCCATGGGCCGGATGGGGTTAGGCTAGAATCAGTAGAGTATTAATAATAAAGTTGATCAATAGGAATACGCTTCAGAACTCGAGTAGTTAAGTAAAAGCCTGAAGACTTCTCTGATGAATAGATCAACGGCTGTGCTTGATTCAATTAGGAAAAAAGTGTTGATTCCTTCAAGTTAAGTCTGTAATAGTTTCCCTTCTATCTGATTTAATCAGATGAAGGTTAGTTCAGTATCTTGACCTCGTTAGAGAAATTCGTTAAGAAAATAAAAATGGTGGAATCGTCCTTGTTTTTCGGGCAGGGAAAATTTTCCCGATTTCGGTTTTCGGAATGACCACCAGCTTAGTCTTGTGCCCGGACATTCGAGGGCAAGCCCTCGAGTGAGAAACCCTACCCCACGCAAGAGGAAGTTACTTTCGCTACTACCACCAGGAATCCGCCGGTGCGCAGAGGGGGCAGTGGGATCTCACATAAGACAACTGCTAGAGCAAGGATTCGTCAGACCTAGTGTTTCACCTTGGGGTGCACCCGTTCTCTTTCCAAAGAAGAAAGATGGAACGTTAAGACTATGTATTGATTATAGAGGATTGAATCAGTTAACAATTAAAAATAAGTATCCTATCCCTAGGATTGATGAACTTCTGGATCGGTTAAATTGAACCTAAATGTTCACAAAGATAGATCTCAAATCCGAGTACTACCAGATCAGAATCAAGGAACAAGACATCCCGAAGACAACATTCAATACTCGCTATGGGCATTATGAAATCACAGTCATGCCATTTGGATTGACTAATGCCCCAACGACGTTTAACTATCTCATGCAGGATATTCTCAGAGAATGCTTAGATGATTTTGTTCTTGTCTTCTTTGATGACATCTTGGTATACTCAAAGAATGCTATAGATCATGAAGATCATGTGCACAAGGTCCTGGAAATCCTAAGGAAGCACCAACTCTTTGCAAAAAACAGCAAGTGTTCTTTCTCTGTTGAGACCAGGTGGAATACTTGGCATTCATAGTGTCTAAAGATGGGATTTCTCCTGACCCCACAAAATTCCAAGCAGTCGTAGATTGGTTAGAGCCCAAGACAGTGAAAGAAGTCAGAGGATTCTTGGGACTAATCAGATGGTATAGAATCTTTATACCCAGGTATGCTCAGATAGCATCCCCTTTAACTAACCTTCTCAAGAAGAGTACCCTATTTCAACGGACTGCTATGTGTCAGAGTGCCTTTGATAAGCTGAAGACAGCCCTAGTAACCAACCCTATCCTTAAGTTGCTAGATTTTTCTAAACCTTTTTTTGAGGTAGTTATTGATGCCAGTGGTTTTGCCTTAGGCGGTGCTCTTATGCAGGAAGGTCATGCAGTAGCCTATGAATCTAGAAAGCTCAGAACACATGAGAGAAATTATGCTGTCCATGACTTGGAGTTACTCTCAGTAGTTTATGCTCTGAAGTTGTGGAGACATTATCTTTTGGGACAGAGATTCACCTTGATGACAGATCATCAAAGTCTGAAGCTGATGCACTCAGTAGAAAAGCCTCCTTCTAGAAGCCATAGAACTTAAGGAGCAGTTAAGACAACTGCTAGAGCAAGGATTCATCAAACCCAGTGTTTTCACCTTGGGGTGCGCTCGTTCTCTTTCAAAAGAAGAAAGATGGAACGTTAAGACTATGTATTGATTACAAAGGATTGAATCAGTTAACAATTAAAAATAAGTATTTTATTCCTAGGATTGATGAACTTCTGGATCGGTTAAGTGGAACCTAAATGTTCACGAAGATAGATCTCAAATCTGGGTACTACCAGATCCTAATCAAGGAACAAGACATCGCGAAGACAACATTCAATACTCGCTATTATGGGCATTATGCGTTCACAGTCATGCCATTTGGATAGACTAATGTCACAGCGACGTTTAATCGTCTCATGCAAGATATTCTCAGAGAATACTTAGATGATTTTGTTCTTGTCTTCTTTGATGACATCTTGGTATACTCGAAGAATGCTGCAGATCATGAAGATCATGTGCACAAGGTCCTGGAAATCCTAAGCACCAACTCTTTGCAAAAAAGAGTAAGTGTTCTTTCTCTGTTAAGACCAGGTGAAATTTTTGGGATTCATAGTGTCTAAAAATGGGATTTCTCCTGACCTCGCAAAAATCCAAGCAGTCATAGACTGGTTAGAGCCCAAGATAGTGAAAGAAGTCAGAGGATTCTTGGGACTAATCGGATGGTATAGAATCTTTATACCCAGGTATGCTCAGATAGCATCCCCTTTAACTAACCTTTTCAAGAAGAGTACCCTATTTCAACGAACTGCTATGTGTCAAGAGTGCCTTTGATAAGCTGAAGACAGCCCTAGTAACCAACCCTATCCTTAAGTTGCTAGATTTTTCTAAACCTTTTGAGGTAGTTACTGATGCCAGTGGTTTTGCCTTAGGCGGTGCTCTTATGCAGGAAGGTCATGCAGTAACCTATAAATCCAGAAAGCTCAGAACACATGAGAGAAATTATGCTGTCCCCATGACTTGGAGTTACTCTCAGTAGTTTATGCTCTGAAGTTGTGGTGGAGACATTATCTTTTGGGACAGAGATTCACCTTGATGTGACAGATCATCAAAGTCTGAAGTGGATCTTCACCCAAAGGGATATCAACGTGTGTCAAAGAAGATAGATGCAGACTCCGCAGGAATTCGATTTTGGAATTAAGCATCGACCAGGGAAAGAAAATGTGATAGCTGATGCACTCAGTAGAAAAGCCTCCTTCCAGAAGCCATAAAACTTGAGGAGCAGTTAAGACAACTACTAGAGCAAGGATTCGTCAGACCCAGTGTTTCACCTTGGGGTGCACGCATTCTCTTTCAAAAGAAGAAAGATGGAACGTTAAGACTATGTATTGATTATATGTATTGATTACAGAGGATTGAATCAGTTAACAATTAAAAATAAGTATCCTATCCCTAGGATTGATGAACTTCTCGATCGGTTAAGTGGAACTTAAATGTTCACGAAGATAGATCTTAAATTCGGGTACTACCAGATCAGAATCAAGGAATAAGACATCCCGAAGATAGCATTCAATACTCGCTATGGGCATTACGAGTTCACAGTCATGGCATTTGGATTGACTAATGTCTCAGCGACGTTTAACCGTCTCATGCAGGATATTCTCAGAGAATATTTAGATGATTTTGTTCTTGTCTTCTTTGATGACATCTTGGTATACTCGAAGAATGTTGCAGATCATGAAGATCATGTGCACAAGGTCCTGGAAATCCTAAGGAAGCACCAACTCTTTGCAAAAAAGAGCAAGTATTCTTTCTCTGTTGAGACCAAGTGGAATACTTGGGATTCATAGTGTCTAAAGATGGGATTTCTCCTAACCTCGCAAAAATCCAAGCTGTCTCGTAGATTGGTTAGAGCCCAAGACAGTGAAAGAAGTCAGAGGATTCTTGGGACTAATCGGATGGTATAGAATCTTTATACCCAGGTATGCTCAGATAGCATCCCCTTTAACTAACCTTCTCAAGAAGAGTACCCTATTTCAATGGACTGCTATGTGTCAAAGTGCCTTTGATAAGCTGAAGACAGCCCTAGTAACCAACCCTATCCTTAAGTTGCTAGATTTTTCTAAACCTTTTGAGGTAGTCACTGATGCCAGTGGTTTTGCCTTAGGCGGTGCTCTTATGCAGGAAGGTCATGCAGTAGCCTATGAATTTAGAAAGCTCAGAACACATGAGAGAAATTATGTTGTCCATGACTTGGACTTACTCTCAATAGTTTATGCTCTGAATTTGTGGAGATTATCTTTTGGGAGACAAAGATTCACCTTGATGACACATCATCAAAGTCTGAAGTGGATCTTCACCTAAAGGGATCTCAACATGCGTCAAAGAAGATAGATGCAGACCCTGCAGGAATTCAATTTTTAAATTAAGTATCGGCCAGGGAAAGAAAATGTGGTAGCTAATACACTCAGTAGAAAAGCCTCCTTGCTTGCAATTTTATTGGTGTCAAATCCATTGATCAGTGAAGCAAGGGAGAGAATCATGCAGGATAAATTCTTTGCCCCTATTGCTACCCTTTTGATATAGGAAAGCAAGACTCCTCAAGAAATGAGTCGAGTTCTTGGGTACAAATCGGATGAAGGATGCATGTATTATGATAATCGGCTATGCATTCCCAATGATGAGGGGATAAAGGGAAATATTCTGAGAGAAGCCCATGATAGCCTGATAGCTGGACATCCAAGGTTTATAATAACCTACATGTCTGTGAAGAAAAGCTTCTTCTGACTAGGACTCAAAAAGGATGTACTTGATCATGTGCGGCAATGCTTAATGAGTCAAGGCAGAGACCCCTAGACATTCCACAAATGAAGTGAGAATGTATCAGTATGGATTTTGTCACTGGACTACCTTTAGTGCAATCAGGTTACAACTCCATTTTTGTGGTATTTGACAGACTAACCAAGGTTTCCCATCTGATTCTAGTGAAAGAAACCTACACTACAGTGGATGTTGCCAGAGTTTTCCTCAAGGAGATCTTCAGATTGCATGGCCTACCCACCACCATGAGAATAGTAAGCGACGGAGATCCTAAGTTCACATCAAAATTTTGGACTGCATTCTTCGAAGCAGTAGGAACTTTCTTGGATCTCAATACAGCCTATCACCCTGAGACAGATGGCTAGACTGAAAGAGTGAATCAGGTAATAGAAGATATCCTTCGGTCATGTTGTGGCAGGGAACCCAAAAAGTGGTTAAGCCATTTGCACCTGGTTGAGTTTGCTTACTATCATCGACGCATCACGATGAGCCCTTTCAAAGCTTTGTACACGGACAAGATTGCCTTACACCGTTGACTTGGTCCGACCCATTGATCAGGGTCAAGATGTCCAGATAGATGCTTGATAACATGGAACATCAAATGCAATCAATCCGTAAAGATATTAAGGCTGCCCAGGATAGGCAAAAGCAGTATGCAGATAAAAAGAGATTAGAGAGAGTGTTTGAAAAATCAGATATGGTCTGCATTCGAGTACGATCCAAAAGAAGTTCCTTATCTTTAGGGAAGCACAAGAAGCTCTCTCCCAGATACTGTGGACCATATGGTGTTATAAAGAAAGTAGGAGATTTAGCTTATAAACTTCTTCTGCCTCCCCATCTCAAGGTACATAATGTATTCCATGTCAGTTTGCCCAAGAAGTATGTACCCAGCCTGAGTCACATGCTTAATGATGAACAATTGATTTCTCCAACTCAAGGCCAGATGGTACTCCAACCTAAAGAAATCCTTGACATTCAGGAGAAGGTTCTCAGGAGCAGAGTCCTCAGAGAATTTTTGGTCAAGTGGAAGTTCTTCCCTTTAGAAGACGCCACTTGGGAGAAAGAAGAAGAGTTGGTAAAAGATTACCCCCACTTTGCGAGATGATGACATCTAACGTTTTTTAAGCGGGAGAGGGATGTAAGATTCCTCCTCAGCCTGAATAATGAATAAGCTTTTACCTCAATCCCTTGTAATCATGTCCTATTTCAGAATGCAAGAAAATATTATTTTCCCTTGTTTTGGCCTAGAGAGAAGAAATATTCTAGAGAGAGATAATTCAATATTGAGATATTTTTTGATATAAAAATCATCCTAATATCTAAGATATATTTTCTTGAAATAGAAGTTCAAAATAAATTCTCCAATGTGCATTAGGAATCAATTAAATATGTCTAAGGGTCCACATTTCAAAAAAATTTGGATTATGGTCCAATTAAAGTTCCAATGGGCCAATAGGATTAATCCAAGTGTTGGGATGAGATAAATCTAAAGAATAAAAGAAAATACCCAAAAATGAGTAAATGCTCACATAAGATGAAGAGTTGATTAAGTACAAGGTTTATTAGTTACAAATTCAGGTATATTAGTTAAAAAAATGAGATATTTAGGAGAAATAAATGAATTTTTGACACCTTGGTAAGGAGGGGGAGCCCCATCAAGTAGGTGCCTTTTTCTTCATCATTACTTGGGTTTTTTAATTCAAAAAAATGTGATATTTTTATCTCTCCTCTCTCATGGAGCAAACTGGATCAAAAAGGGAGCCAAACTGATCCAAATCTTGTCCAAATTGGGTTAAACTAAAGCTGGAAAGCTCTAGAACCCAGTTGGACTCAATTAGTGGCCTCCCTCACCTATAAATAGACCCTCATTCCTTTGTATTATCATCTTTGAGCTATACCATGCAAGTATTATCTTTAAAATTAGCATATTTCTATTATCCCTTAAATTGTCTCTTCTCTTTCGAGCTTGGAGCTTCTCTCTCCTCCAACATCTCTTGGAGATTGCTCTCTCTCCCTTGGTGGCCAAGGACTTGCTAGGGGCATCACTGCTAATCAAAGAATCAAGCCAAACTTAGAGGTAATCCTATTTTTATTGTTTTTTTCAATTATCTCAATGATTTTCTTCTTCTCAACCCCTCTAAAGCTTGAGAAGCTTTCAAAGTAATGATTCTTTCTTCAAATCAAGCTTTCCAAAGATTCATAATGTCTAATTAGAATTATGTTAATCTTTATGCTTAATTATAATGTTTCTTTAAGAAAATCTCTCTCTTGAAAAGATTAACCATCTTTATGGCTAGATCCTTAGAAAAAGGTTGAATTTCAATAATAATCTCTTGTTTCAATCTAATCTCTTGGCTTGATGAGCTAGAGAATGAGGATTGATATTTTCATGATTTTTAATTTAGAAAAAAAATAATGGTTAATTATTTTTTGGTTGATTATGAGTAGGAAAATTTACTTTAACTCATTCTAAATTGAAAGAGGAGTATACTAATAATATTGGAAATGAGGAATGGTTAATTTAGTTTAATCAAGGGAAATAATCATAATTATGCTTATAATTATGGTTATAATTATGCTAAGTATACATAATTTAATTTTAAGTCTAAAAGAAGAGTTTCTATCATATTTTCATTACAAGTTTTCATTTAATTAGAAAATTGAATATTATCACTAATTGCATCGAAGCTATGGTAAATTTTTTTTAAAATATATATATCTTATTTTTATGCATAATACTAAAAGAAGAATGCCTACCATATTCTAGGTTTAGATATTTTATACAAAAATAATAATTTTTATCATATTCATGAAAAATATTTTTTTTGTATTTATGCATAATTATTTAATTAAGAGAAAAGAGAAATTTTTGATAAATTTATTTTTATGCATAAGAATTCAGTTGTAAAAAGAGGAATTCCCATGATATTCGAGATTCAAACATTTAAATGTTAAAAGAGGAATTTTTGGCATATTTCAAAATATGGATATTTGTATTTATTTAAAAATAGAAATTTTCATTGTATTTAAGTAGAAAAAGTTCTAAATTAATTTTGATGTTAAAAGAAGAATTTTCACCATAATTTCACGTAAGAAATTAGGGTATACTAATGTTGAAGATCAAATTGGTGGAAAGAATATTTTAAGATATTTATATGTGGATAAATCAACAAATTGATATATACTCAAAATTGGATTATTAGAAGAAGAGTATTTTTATAAAATCCCGTTATTCTCGTATAGAACTATTTCTTAATTCTATTGTGGTTAGGAAGGAATGAATTTCATAAAGTTAGAATTTTCCTTACGGTTAGAAGTTTCGTTAATTTATCTGAAGAAAATCCTTATTAGGAATCAAAGTTAGATGTAAACCGAATAATTTTTTGTTAGACTACGACCATGAGAATGGCGGCCAGTAAATTACTTGCCCATCTCTCGAATCTGAATCAAGTAAAAACCTCGTGGCCAATTCCAAATCTTCAAAAAACCTCGTGGCCAATTCCAAATCTTCAATACAAAGAATAGACTACCGTGCAGAATTAGAGAAGTTTTCCTTTAACCAAAATCACCAAGAATTAAGTTGGAAATTTAGTGAAATTGATGGGTAGATTACCCTGATGCGAGCCTAGTGATTCTCATTAAGAAAATCTAGATTGTGGAAAAAACGGTTTTGTGGAATCAAACTCAAACCGCGAATTCTACTTGCACAGAAACTATGTTTTAAAAAAAAAGACTATTTTACGCTAGAATGCGGAAGGAAGCATTTGGCTTGTGATTTAAGACTAATGAGAGATTCGTTTTGCAATAGCTGCTGGCGAGGAGTCGTCAAAGGACGTCGCTTTGCAGAAAGCAAAGCCTCTTGAGGTCTTAACCAGCCTCGGTATGGTTAAAATGGTGTGCTTCCGGTATGATGGGCGAGGACCGACGAAGCAGTCCCTGAGTGAAGTTCTAGGATACCTAAGTAGGATCCTAGAGGGTTTTGACCAGGTGATGCACGGGCTTGTGGTTGCTAGGACACCCATGCATATGTCGAGGAAGATATGTATGAACTGGAAAGGAATTATTTTTGTGAACTGGATTTTGATATTGATCTCATTGGTTGACCAGCTGGTCTTCAACGGAGAGTCCGGATGATGATTTTTGTAAAATAATGAACTGGATATTTTGGAGGATTATGATCAGTATTACTATGGTTTCATTGAAAGATTGTTTTAAAGATAGCCGAATCTATTAAAAAGGCAATTTCATATTGGGTGTGTAAGTGGTTTGTCTACCTTGAATTTTGCTTGAAGCACCGGCTAGGGGGCTTGGGAACTCTTTTCCTTGGTACTCGGGGCAAAATATAACCAAATTTTTATATAAAGAAATCCCACCAATACAATGGTTGGGCGGTTGGCTAACCCATGGGCCGGTTGGGGTTAGGCTGGATCTAGGGATTCCTGCAATACTACGGATAGATACGATTAAGTTACGTTAGTTAGATTAAGTCCTGGGAAGACCCTTGTTCTGTGGGAAGGAATCAGCGGGCGGCGGCTGTGCCTCGCTTAAGGGGGGGGAAAGCGGTGATTCTATGGACCAAGTGCAAGTCTCTTCCTTGATCTGACCATGTGACTTATGAGTTGGGTCGGATCAGTTTGGTTAGTTAAGACCTTGAACCATTAGATAAATCTCCCATTAGATGGTTTTCCTGGTGGAATCGCCTGTGCCTTCCGAGCGAGGAAAGTTTTTTCGGGTTCGGTTCCGGAGGAACCACTGGGCTAGTCTCTTGTCTAGACATCCATGGGCGAGGCCCTGGGTGTGAATCCCTGCCCCGCGCGAGAGAGGCCAACACTGCTTCTGCCGCCGCCGGTGCCCTGCAGGGAGGGCATTGCAGAGGGGGCGGGGGTCTCACAAAAATTCATGATCTCCACAAGTCCACTTTGAGGGGTATCTTGATTCTCAACTTTTTTCCTCTCCACATCTTCTAGCCTTGTGGGGGATAGTATCTTTCCACTTCTCCAAATCTTCTCCTTGGTTTCTCTCAACCTTTTGTTCCCATTTCTTAACCTTGGCCTTGGTTTTTCATGACATGAAATATGAGACCTAAAAATGTCAATGCCACAATACACAAAGACCATTATTAACTACCCTATGCTTTAGAACGAGCGGCAAGAAGCTTACAGCTTATTGGATGGTTTCTAATCAAGTGTCCATTACAAAGGCTAGCACAAGACCACATTTACCACAATAGGTGAGATTTGCCTATAGGGTCACACCCTTTGGATTAATAGATGCACCTACTACATTTCAACAGTTGATATGCACTACATTTAAGGAGTACTTGTAAAAGTGGTTAAAAGTCTTCATGCACAACTTATGCGCTCACTTAAGATGGAAGGACCATTTAGGTTTCTTAAGAAAGGTATTTCTAAGGTGTTGATTATATCAAATGTCTTTAAACCCTCCTATAAAATGCCAATTATGTGTAAAGCGTGGGATAATATTGGGACACATTGTGTCTGAATTCGCCATAAGTATTCGATTAGACCATTATAAGCACCATCAAAATTACAGATTTGGACACTGTTGTTGCTTCATAACTTGATAGGTTGATTGCATATTCTTTTGGTGTGGTTGTCATCATTTCTCTTCACTTTTCTAGATGGGTTGCCTTCTCCTCTCTTGATTCTACTCGTTCTTAGTTTTGGAGCCAGATCACAGTGGAAGAAATTTGAGTTATTTTGAAGAGATGATAGGATATGATTTTGGTGTAATTTTTTATGGTTTCATAAGCTTAATTTTTAATGACTTTATTAATCAATCCTCAAGAATATAGAGTTTTTCTATTATTAATTTGGCATGACTAAGAAGTTGGGAAGCTGTGCCAATGTAGATAAGTGCTTTAAGTAGCTCTACAAAGCTCCATAATTTGACAAAAGGCATTGATATTATGCATTAATTTGAGCTAATAAAAATTAGCACTATGCATTTACTTAGATCTTTGGATTTTACAATTAGATCTACAGATCTAATTGTAAGATTAACATTTTATGTATTCAATCTTTCAGTTAGATCTAGAGATCTAATTATAAGATTAATACTTTATGTATTCAATTAGACATGTGCACTTTATGTACTGAATTAGATACTCATTGATATTATGCAGTGATTCGAGCTAATAAAACTAGCATTGTATATTTAATTAGACCTAGAGATCTAATTATAAGATTAACACTTTATGTATTCAATTAGACATGTGTACTTTATAGATTAAATTAGATATGTACACTTTATATATTCAATTAGACATGTGTACTTTATATATTCAATTAGACATGTGTACTTTATAGATTAAATTAGACATGTGTACTTTATAGATTAAATTAGACATGTAAACTTTATGTATTGCATTAGATATGTACACTTTATGTATTTATTAGATCTTTGCACTTTTATGTATTTAATTAGATCTTTATATATTACAATCACTAATATTGAAAAACTCACGTGGAACTTTTTATGTTGCATATGCTTAATCAACAGTTTAAGATCTTCAATAATAAAGGGAGATATGAACTTGTTGCATGCACTTGCTCCAAATGAAATAAAATTACACTTAAGCATTGAATATTATTTAAGTATTCTCCATGAAGTGCCTTTGAGTTCTAGCTTGGGTTTGAGAAAGGAGGCACTCGATATATAACCACCTTTTTTACATAGCTTAGTGTTTAAAAAATCAGACTTGCGGTGTAATTTTACAAGAGGATTTGAAACTTTGTCTTACCTTCTTTGATTTCAAGGGCCAAATTTCCATGCTTCAAATTGGATAAAGTTAGAGATTCTAACCGACCTAGTGTTTGGAAACTTATTTTACTAAACATTATATCAATTCTTTTCACCTTGGGTTGAAAAGGAAAGTATAATTTCCATGCTTAAAATTAGATAAACTTGGAGATTGTGACCAACCTAGTGTTTGGAAACCTATTTTTACCATACATTATATCAATATTTGTCACCTTGGGTTGAAGAGGAAAATACAATTTTGAATATGCATTCCCTTCCTATTTTCTTCCAATTATAATTGAAACTTCAAACTTTTGAGGATATTTTTTCCTCTCCCATTTAAAGAAAGATTTTTCCAAAATTTAAACCTCTCTAGAGGTTAAGCTAGAAACCCAAGACATGAAGTTAGAACCTATCTCTTTCTATACCCCCCTTGTGTTTTATTTTTTTAGGTTGGAAACCCAAGACATGAAGTCACAAGCACCTATCTTTTAAGAAAAAAAGGATTTTGTCCTTTGTAAGGGTGCATTACATGTGCTTTGAATTTAGGCATGTGTATAATAAGGTCCCATGTTTGTTTGTTTTTTAAATCATAGGGGTATGACTAATATAATCTATGAATTTCCATCTTTGAATAATAGGAGTTTAAATAGGAGAAAAAAATAATAAGTTACAAAAATACCATTTGCAAACAGATACTAGTGTAATCACGGAAGAATATTTTAGAAAAATACAAACAAATAATTAAATATTTGAGAAAAAATGAATATTTAAACAAGTCCACATAAAAAGGAGATCTTATAAGATTTTGCAAGTTACAAAAATAGACTTCGAATTGACACAACACCACACTGGAAATCAATATCACATTTTATTTACTTTCGATGAAAAATAAGTTCAAAATTTAAAAATATCCAAAAATATCATAGCCCTGTTTGGAGTTGACTATCCAAGGTTGTCCACCCCAACATTGTATTACAAGAGCAAAAAAGAGTCTAGCTTTAAAGATGTGCAATGACTCTTAGAAGGAGCCTTTGATCCCCCATGAAAAGGGGAGAGAGATCTCACCTGCCTGGCACGTGTTGCTCCTCGGTGAGGCTGAAAAGAACCAACATGCCTGGTGCATGTTGCTCCTCAGTGGGCCTGAAAAGAAATTCTCCCCTTTTGAATTGTTAGCTTGCATTGAAATAACATAAAGAAGTGTAACTAAATTTGGTTATTAAACTGGTCAATGTGTAACTTTGTGAAGGAAAAACCCACGACTTCAGTCGAGACATTACCCACATTTGGGAAACTTGGAATGAACATAGATTGTCAAGTGTCCCTTGCTAGTTTCATTTTCCATGGATTCTAGGTCAATACCCAAGGGCCAATAATCTACAAGATGTAAAGTTGCAATTTGAAAATGTTTATATTTTCTTCCAATGATAACTGAAATTTCCAATTATAACTCAAGCTTGAAATTTTTGAGGAGATTTTTTCTTTTCTTCCCACTATTAAGAGAAGGATTTTCCAAAATTTGAACCACTCTCTAGGTTAAAGTGAACCTATCTTTTTCTATATCCCTTTAAATGTTTTAAGTTAGAAACCCAAGCCATGAAGTCAGAAGCACCTAGGCTTTTGTCTTTTGTAAGGAGGCAAGATACATGTGATTTGAATTTAGGCATGTGTATAATAACCCCTCATGTTTGTTTTATTTGAATCATAGGGGTATGACTAGTATTATCTATGAATTTCCATCTTTGAATGCTAGAGGTTTAGATAGTAGTATGTAAAACAATATATATAAGTAATTAACAAAATAACAAGTTGCAAAAATGCCATTTTTGCAAAGGGATCTTTGCTAGTGTAATCATGGAAGAATGCCATCAAATAAATTCAAGTTGCACAAATAATTAAATATATGAGAAAAATATTGAATATTTAAACAAGGCCACACAACAAGGAGGCAAGATACATGTGATTTGAATTTAGGCCTCATGTTTGTTTTATTTGAATCATAGGGGTATGACTAGTATTATCTATGAATTTCCATCTTTGAATGCTAGAAGTTTAGATAGTAGTATGTAAAACAATATATATAAGTAATTAACAAAATAACAAGTTGCAAAAATGCCATTTTTGCAAAGGGATCTTTGCTAGTGTAATCATGGAAGAATGCCATCAGATAAATTCAAGTTGCCCAAATAATTAAATATATGAGAAAAATATTGAATATTTAAACAAGGCCACACAACAAATGAATGAGATCTTATAAGATTTGGCAAGTTACAAAATAGACTTCCAATTGACACACCACACACTTGAAATCAATATCACATTTGGAAAATGCAATTGAAAGTTAAAAACATCCAAAAATGTCATAGCCTTATGATCAATAAGAGTTTCCCCCTTTGGAGTTGACTATCCAAGGCCATCCACCCTCAACATTGTCTTGCAAGTGCAAAAAAGAATATAGCATTAAAGATGTGCAATGACTCTTAGTAGGAGCCTTTGATCCCACTTGCTTAGCGTTGCTGCTCTTGGGTGGGGTTGAAAATTTTATCTTTAATTGCTGGCTTGCAATGACTCTTAGTAGGAGCCTTTGATCCCACTTGCTTAGCGTTGCTGCTCTTGGGTGGGGTTGAAAATTTTATCTTTAATTGTTGGCTTGCATTGAACTAACATATAAAAGTTTAACCAAATTTGGTTATTAAACTGATCAATGTGTAAATTTGTGAAGGAAAAACCCATGAAGGTCAAGACATTACCCATTTGAGACACGTGGGATGCCTTAAATTTGAATATAGATTGTCAAGTGTGAAACTGGTCAATGTGTAAATTTGTGAAGGAAAAACCCACGAAGGTAAAGATGTTACCCACATGGGAAACTTGGGATGCCTTAAATTTGAACATAGATTGTCAAGTGTTAAACTGGTCAATGTAACCCACCAAGGTCAAGACATTACCCATATGGGAAACGTGGAGGGTGGGATGCCTTAAATTTGAACATAGATTGTCAAGTGTTAGACTGGTCAAGGTGTGGATTTGTGAAGGAAAAACCCACGAAGGTCAAGAGATTACCCATTTGGGAAACATGGGATGCCTTAAATGTGAACATGGATTGTCCAGTGTCCCTTGCTAATTTTCATTATAGGAGGAAAAGGTCCAAGCTACAATTTGAAAATGTGTATATTGACTTAGTCCCGGTTCAAATGCTGTTCTTATAAAAAATGGCAAAAGAGAGAGGCCTTTTGACCGCTCTACCTTGAGAAGGAGAGTTTTGTGTGGAGCTTTTACCTTTGGGATACCCTTCTCCTTTGAGAGTGTGTGGAGCTCAGAGGCTAGCTTGGCATACCCTTCGTCTTTGAGACCATTTCCTTCTCTCCCTTTGCTCCCCTTCTTTGGTCCACCTTCACCATGAATGCTCTTGCAGGTGAATCTCTCTCAAGCTCATGCGCCCTCTTGGGCAGCACTCCATTACCTTCGCCCTCCTTTCCATCTTATGCCAAGCAGCCTGCTACCCAGATCCAAGCTGCCCACACCACCGGCCTGCCTCCTTGCCCTCTCTCTTGGGCCGACAACACCCACTCTGGCGCCTACGTTTCCCGGAGAACCGACATGCAGAGCTTGTGGGCGACCATCAACAGCCAAGTGATCTCCCAGAGCATCAACAGTCAGGCGGTTTCTGAGATCAACGCAGAGAAGAACGATGAGGAGACCGTTGAGCTTGTCCATGTGAATGGAGCGGCCACCACCAGCCTGGAAGCCCACAACCTGCCCAAACCCCTCTCCATTTCAGACCTGTCCCCGGCACCGATGCACGGATCAACCCTCAGGGTGGCCTACCAGGGGGTGCCTGGGGCATACAGCGAGGCTGCGGCAGGCAAGGCCTACCCCAATTGCGAGCCTGTACCGTGTGACCAGTTCGAAGCCACATTTCAGGCTGTGGAGCTTTGGCTAGCAGACAGGGCGGTGCTGCCAGTGGAAAACTCCCTAGGGGGTAGCATCCACAGGAACTATGATCTCCTGTTGCGCCACCGCCTTCACATTGTGGGCGAGGTCCAGCTTCCTGTTCACCACTGCCTCTTGGCCATGCCAGGCGTTTGTAAAGCTGAGCTCAAGAGGGTCATAAGCCACCCGCAAGCCCTGGCGCAGTGTGAGCACACATTGACCCGATTAGGGCTAGATGTGGCTCGTGAGGCGGTAGATGACACTGCGGGCGCCGCCCAATTCATTGCAGAGAACAACCTCCGAGACACGGCGGCCATCGCTAGCAGCAGAGCGGCAGAGATCTATGGCATGAACATCCTCGCGGATGGGATCCAAGATGACAGTGGGAACGTGACTCGCTTTGTGATGCTTGCAAGGGAGCCCATCATTCCGAGAGTGGACAGGCCTTTCAAGACTAGCATAGTCTTTGCCAACGAAGAGGCCACGGGCTCCCTCTTCAAAGTGTTGTCTGCTTTCGCCTTCCGGAACATCAACCTCACCAAGATCGAGAGCCGCCCACAGCGCAAGAAGCCCCTCCGCATCGTCGACGACACCAACAGTGGCAAAGCAAAGTACTTTGAGTACCTCTTCTACATCGACTTCGAGGCTTCCATGGCTGATCCCAGAGCCCAAAACGCCCTCTCTGAGCTCCAAGAGTTCACCAGCTTCTTGCGTGTTTTGGGTAGCTACCCCATGGACATGACGCCTCTAGTGCGCTCTCCTCCCTTGTGATGTAAGGCAATGAATTGCTCCTTTTTTTTTATTTCGTACAATGGAGAAATCATTTATCATTTCCAGTCCAAGTTTTTTTGAGTAGGCTTGTTCTAGTAATGGCCAGATGTTTCTTGGAATGTGTAATTGTTGTCTTGTTGAACTTAACAACTAGAAATGTGGATTTGATGAAAGCCAAGGAGATGTATGGCTTTGTACAATATCTTCCATTGATGTCATTGCAAGCTCTATATTTGTAATGGTCTTTGGTATTGAGTTGATATGTGGGGGGGGGGGGGGGGGGGGGGGGGGGGGGGATACAAGTCAACATGAATAGACATGAACATGCATACGTCTAGGTATATATATATATATATATATGCATATACATATGTAGGGATGGACATACATATGTACGTTCCTAAAAGGTGAATTTGGGCATGTTCCTGGATTCATCTAGGTATATATATATATATATATATATATATATATATATATATATATATATATATATAGGGATGGACATACATACATGTAGACAAACAAGTGTGGAGGAGGTCGGGAACAAGACTTTGGCATGCTCTCTGACTCTCTGCTTGATGCTCTTTATTTTTCTCTGTTCTGATTGCTTTTGATTTGCAAGCATTGGAAGGTTCCATATAGTTTTTTATTTGCATTGTATCTTTACACAAGATTGAACTAGAACATTCATAGTATTACCAAGCTTTGTTTCCCACCATGTATAGGGGATTGAAGCTCCAGCACAAAGGTCATGGGTTCAACCCTGCTCGTTGCAGCCAAATGTAACATGATGAATGAAGAGCTTGCCATCATGTCAATGTACATTAAAAATGTCTCAAAGAAAAAGTATTGCCAACAAGCTTAGCATGTTGGATTGCCTAGGATCATGATGCCATGACCATATGATGTATTTTGTTCATTATCAACATGGTGGTAAAAGAGTTATTGGAGGACACGGCCACAGAAATCACTAAGCAATGGAAATCACTAAGCAATGCCTTGTCTATATATATCTACACTCCCAAGCCACAAGTTTGATGAAGACAATAGCTATCTCTTGAAGATGCTACTGCAATGCCATTGGTATTTATTGCTTGGTGGACTGTTGCACTGGACTCTTGCACTGGATGAACTCTTTTGACACTACCATCAAAGGTCAAAGCAGCATTTGGGGTGTGAAAAATTGCAAACATGTGTGCAAAAACAGCAAATGATATGGACAATCATACTGAATTACTATTGCAAAAGATACAACAAATGGCTTTTACTTCCCACCCAAGTGCTTTGACTTATATGAGGTTCAATGGTAGAAGGTTCAAGTCAAACAATCTTGCTGCTTCTAGGCCAAGCCAAAAAGCAACCGACACATCCTCAAGGTCACCATCTCAATCCAGGCTTGATTTTTGACAAGCACCTTTGTTGATGGGTTTGGTGAAATATAATAAGTTTTTTTTTATATTTTAGTATAATTTTTGATGGACACTTCAAAATTTTGAAGCATTTTGATGGCCAAAATGCTCAAAAACGGGCATGATGCATGTCAAAAAGCAGCTATGCCACCTGCTTGTCATCCATGAGCCTTGCCATTTTCAATATTGATTGCAAAATCAATTAGTGATGTGATTGCAAAGTGAACTCCACATGAATCAAACATCTTGACCCGATTAAATCCTTGATATACCAATTAGAAAGAAAAAAAAATGGAGGTTTAATTATTTGGATAGGATTCTAGCATATCCTTAGTCTTCAAGCCACATCCTTACACGTCTTGCTATTTATTCTAACACCTTAAAATCCTACTCACAAAATGTTTAAGAGTCAATGCAGCACTTTGAGCATTTACAGGCTAGGGCTCAGCCTTTTCGTTCTCCAACCTTTCCTATAGATTCCAATATCTACCTTCTGTGAGCAATGAAAACCCATGAGCCTTTCACCATAACTCTCAAAATATATTCTTCAAAGACATTTGTATTAATGGTAACTCACCTCACCTCAGATGTTCTCAAGTGCGCCTCAGCTCTTGCTTTGACTGGCATGCCATCACGGCCGGCGTTGCCAAAATCTGCTGCCCAGGGATCATCACCACCTTCGCCACCATAGGCTCTGCCCTTGAGCTTTTCCCCTTCAACACCAGCTTCGCTCTTCGACAAACGCCGCCTTAGCTTCAACTCCCTCAACCACCTTTCAAACGCCCAACTAGTGGCGCTGATGGAGTGGGTCGTTCTTTCCAACTGAGGAGCTGGCCACGACTAGCGGGCAGCCTTCATAGTGATTCCGTTCTGCTTCCGACGGAGATTTTCTGGGCACCGGCGTCGTCGTTTGTGGGATCACCCTCACCAGCACCGTCAAAGTTGCTATCGCCGTCTGTGGGATCACCATCTCCGACACTGTCAAAGTCTATCGCCATCGCATGGTTGCCGACGGTGTCGTCTCAACATCACCATCACGGCCGGCATCGCCAAAATCTGCGACCACCACCTTCGCCACCATAGGCTCTGCCCTTGAGCTTTTCCCCTCAACACCTTGGCTTCGACGCCCTCAACCGCCTTACAAACGCCCAACTGGCGGCGCTGATGGAGTGGGCCGTTCTTTCCGAGACCGAGGAGCTGGCCACGACTGAGTAAATAAATGTGACTGAGTAAATAAATGTAGATATATTGTATGTAAAATTAATTAATTTATATAATAAATATAAAATTATACATACATTTATTATATTTTTATAATATTTATTTTATAAACGAATATATATTTATATAATAAACCTATATTTTTATAATAAATATATATTGATATACTAAACATGTACTTTGATAATACATATATATATAAATTAAGAAAGAGCATAATGTATTTATATTATAATAAATTCAATAAGTGGAAAAGGTATTTATGTTTGTTATGTTGGGATACATGTACATACATCATTGTGTGTGTGCGCTTTTGAAACCACTCACTCACTCCATGTTAGTGTACACACACACAAACACACGAATGAACACATGTATGTATGTATGATTGTACTTGCATACACATATGTGTGTTAGTATGCATGCATGCATCAACGTTCCTACAAATGTATGCACATATGATTGTATGTGAATACATGTGTGTGTGTGTGCACGCACGTGTGTTAGAATGTATGCATGCATCGTATATTCCTATATATATGTAGACATGTAGATGTGGGTGTGCGTGTGCATGTGTGTGTCAAATAGGGGTACATCTATGTACATTGTTGTTGTGTGTGCACTGGTGCATGTGAGTGCACACTCACACCTACATTTAACCATGTGTTAACACACACACACACACACACACACACACACACACGTATCATCGTGTGAAATACTATGCATGCACACGCACAAACTCATTTATGTGTTTCCTCTCTCTCTCTCTCTCTCTCTCTCTCTCTCTCTCTCTCTCTGTTTTGTTTGGTGCTAAAATGGACTTGACAGACTAGACATTGCG